>NC_056739.1:1989169346-1989353228 GCF_019279795.1 Protopterus annectens
ACAGTATCTGATCTTCACCTTATCCACAAATTTCTTCACTCGGGTTTGTTATTTTTGGATTCCGTCAGGCTGCGCCACACGCGGTTTGCGCACGTCTCTACTGTCTATTCCTATGCCACTGGTGAATAGGGATTAATGAGTGGGAAGAGTTGAGTCAGACCAGTTAAGTCTTCTCTGGGATCCATGAAAGCGGCCTTGTGAGGGAGGATTACTAAATCTTGGATATATATATATATATATATATATATATATATATATATATATATATATATATATAAAGTTATTAATTTGCAGTTTAAGATATCTAAGTAAGGAGGCACGCACACACACAAACTGCTTTCACTTCGAGTTTACTGAAGACTAACTTAACCTCTCAAGGTTACATAAATCATTCCTATTTAGCTGCTAATGGTACACAGTATTCCTCACCTACATTCTATGTGACATCCCCTCTTTGCTGAAGATTAAGATCCACTTCATGTAAATGCCATATTGGTTTATAGTTATACACATCACATGATAACTGTAATAGTCTAATTCCTTTTGTCATGTGGATGTAATAACAATGGATTTATTCACGTGAACATTTATACATTATGTACAATATCTGTGTCTGAGTAGTAGCTCAGATCGTTGTCATCATTGACTGATGATGGACATAACTGCTATTGTGAACTTCACGTCCCAGGAGTGGAAGTTCCCAAGACTAGATTTTGCAGCTGAAATAGATTTACTTGCCTTCAACATGTCTCTTTCTAAAGCATGTTGTGTTTCTAGTGAGTGTTTCTTGAAGTAACAAGTCCGGCCGTCTTTGAAACTATATTCTATTCCTTCTGTTGATGGCCATGCATCTCCTTGGATGATGTATCACCTGTTGATAGCTGGAATGACCAGTTAATGTAGTTTGTACTGGAATTTTGTGATTAATGAAGGTTAAAATGGCTTCTCAGAACAGCAAACTCCACCAAGTAACAAAAGCAGAAGAAATAATGTAACAGTGGCGCAGACTCCACTGAAACAGTAAAACTCTCTTTATTAAAATCCACACAACACAACATATTGTCATAAAATGCTTTTTTCATAATAAGGAGTTGATTGCTACTTCTGAGGAATCTTCAACATTTTTATTTATTTTGTTGATTATTACCAGAATCCTGAGTAATACAAATATTTCCCCTTCCTTTAAAATAGCTAGTTTTTTTGGCATTTGTATCATTGAATAAATATTGTTTCTGTTGTATGTCCTGTAACAGTTAAAGTGCTAATTGCTTACAGTGTCTAATAGGGTTGGAATTCCTACTTAGCAAATTATGATTCATTGTCAGATACAACATTTTCCGATATTCCATACCATGCCATGTAAATGTAGACTCACTGTGTTACCACTAAAAGAGTGGTAACATGTTTCAGTGGCATTACTTCACTATACTTCACATAGTTATCAACACAAAGAAAAAATGCAAAGTACTGAACGAGTTTAATCTCAGCTTCAGCCATGGTAGTAAAGGGATTGTGGATGAGTTTCTGATCATGCTACAGATTTCACAGTTATGAATATCGGCTGTCTGCTGTAGCTGCACAGATTTATTTCAGCTAGTACATGACATTACATGCTCCTTCCTTGCATTTTACTATGTCTAAATGCAATTCATGTAGTTTTTCTAATGTATGTTCGTGTAACTTCATAGGTATAATTACTTTACTATCCCTAAATATTTGTCCTTGTACACACAATGGGTCATCATTAGGACATATGGTCTAATGAGAGGATGGAAAGATTTGTTTCCATCTAGCTATTCTGTCATGGGGAAGTCTTACAGCAGTTGTAGTTCTCAACCATCACAAAACAGTGAACTACGTGTGGATAAAATATACAAGCATTTACAAGTAGCATCAGACACATTATATTGCAAAATTTCACTCTTTATGAATACATTTCTCACATCTAAATTTAAATCATATCAAATGTATTTTTTCATCTCATATAGCATCTAAGCTAAGTAAAAATGACAAAAAAATACACACACAGTCTTCCTCACCAAAGCTCCAGCTTGCCAGACACCAAAAGAATCCAAACAAATTGCAGTGGACCACCAGGCTGATACACAATGAGATAAAACAATTTATTAAAACAACACAAACAACAAAATAACAGGTGAACGCTTTCAGGTGAAACCTTTCATCAGGCATCTAACATAGTATCAAAACTCACATTTAAAAGAACAACAACCAATGAATTCTTAATAATGAACTCTCTGCCTCTTTAGGGTGGGTTTAAAAGGTAGGATGCCATTCAAACCAGGGGCTCTATCCACCCTTAGCTCAATAATCAATTTTGTTTCATTGAATTCAATTAAATTCACAATGTCACCACTCCTGGTATTCAACATCACAACTTGCAACAGACAAAATGTATTCATTCATCCTAATACTAATAAAAGATGTTCCCTTACTCAAAATGCTGATTGTCAAACCAAGAATGTCATATATTTAGCTCAGTGCAGAGGATGTTGTTCATTCTATGTAGGTAAGACAAATTGTCATCTAAAGGAGAGGATTTTAAAGCACTTTGTCAGCAATACATTTGGGCATTGTTCATAATGCTTTATGTCAACATGTTATGAGCAGTGTGAGGCACATATTTGCTTTTATGGTGTTGCAAGTTGCAAGGTTGAATACCAGGGGTGGTGACATTGTGAATTTAACAGAATTCAATTAAACAAACTGTTTCAAAATGTTAGTTGTCTGATGAAGGGTTTTACCTGAAAGTGCTCACCTGTTATTTTGTTGTTTTAATAAATTGTTTTATCTCATTGTGTATCAGCCTGGTGGTCCGGAGCAATTTGTTTGGATAGCTTGTAAGTTGTCACTGGTAATTCTGACACTACCACTTCTAAGTCTTTTTCTAAGCAATCCTTTTTGCAGTCATTTAAACATAAGCTTCCTTGGTTTGTACTGCAAATGCAAGTCATCTTCTGTACTGATAACATCTTTTGTAGATGTGCTGGGGCTTTGTGCAAATAATTTTTAAAGACACTTGACACAGTGATGATAAGATTCCAGTGTAATACTTTTTAACATAAATGTAATAATGATTTTTGGCATCCAGAGACTATTGCTGGCATTTCTTTCTGTATCTGTGTAGACTGTGTTTGTTTTGTTTGTCTTTTCGGCTTTTCCCAGTTAGGGGTCGCCGCAGCGGAACTCCAGTCTGCTAATGATTGGCAGTAGATTTTTATGGTGCCGAGTTGCCAGCCTGATGCCCAACCTTCAGTGAAGATACGCCCATTCACACATGTCTTTCGGAGGCCACTTGACCGCGGGGAGGACATGCAGACTCCACACAAGAAACTGTATTAACAGGAAATAGGTTTGCTCTCCTGTAACAGAACTCATCTATTCCTTGATAACTTACATCAGCTGGTAGAGTTACAACTGTTGTGCTATTTTGCAGTCTTTTCTGAGTTGTTGCTGCAGTTACTAGATACTTCATCAACTCAGAACTCTGTTCTTGATTTACTGACTTACATCATATTGCAGCATGTTTTAACAGACAAGTGAGATATAAACTTAAGTAGGCATTCCCAAGCCATGTATCAGAGATGTCTTCATACATTTCTGCATATTCAGAATAACTCTAATATTGTCACCATTTGCTTAAATACCATTCTCACATGAACTATATACTTCAGAGAGGTAAAACATCCAACATTTGACACTATTGAGTTTCAAACTTAGAGAGCTCAGTCTGTGCAGCAGCTTAACTAGTCATCTGTTAAGTTCCTGCTTTGTTTCACCCCATACGTGAATGCCATCAGTTATAATGACTACCTCTAGACCCCTACTGTAATTGTGCCTACCCTCTGAACACTTTATGAACTGACAAGGTCTCAAAAGGTAGTTTAAAGAACCTGATCAGAGCCCAAAAATATACTGAAGATAGTTTGGAGCTAGCTTCATCTAGCTTAATCTGTCAAAACCTTGGTTTGTACCATGTACGTAATATAATCTGGAGTTAGGCATAGTCATTACTGCCTCTTCAATAATTTGAAGTGGATAGTGCTTCCTCTTAATCCTTTGATTAAATTATTGTGTAGCAGTAGATATTCTGACCTTGCCCACTCTCCAACTGTTACCATGCTGTTATCCACTCTGTTGGTTGGTCATTTTGACTATGACTCACACTGACTATAGACTTTAGCTTTCGATCAGTCCTAGTCTGTGGTGCATTAGGTGCCCTATGAGGAACATGAATAAAAGAAAATGCCTCATATAAAATTTTTGTATGGTACCCAGCATGCAGCACTATAAACCTTGAAACAGTTCAGAGTACCTTTTCAGAACAGCATTCACATCCTGCATAACACTGTCTGTGCTGTGTCATTTCCCTCTGTATTTACAGAGAAGTAATAATCACAGACACATTTTAATTCTTTTGTTAACTATAGTGGAATACTTATCATTTAAATCATGGACAAACTCATCTTTCAGCAAATTCTGGACTTCAAATTCAAGACTGGACTGTCTCTGTACTGCATTATCTGTGGAATTGCTGAAACAAAGTGACCATCTCTGTGACTTTTCAGCTCACATACGCACAAACACATTCTCAAAAGTCTTGTCTCACTGTTACCAGTCTTATGGGTTCCGTTGACTGAGGAGATTTTTAAGTGGGTGTCAGTAGCATTCATTCATTGTAGGTTAGTGTGTTCAGGAGAAAAGAGGCCCCATTTTCTAGTGGGAGACAATTCATTTTTAATGTTAAACAGTGATGCTACTGTGAACGGCACAAGGTGTATAAAGCATAATATCTTATTTTGTGTCCATTGAATTGGCTTTGGATTTCTTTTTTGGTCCCCTTGGACCTCATTTTTACTGGCCCAGCATCTAGTACCCAATGTCCACACCAGGTCTACCAGCTATTCTGTAAACCTCTTGTACTTACTCTGTATTTGCAGGGGCTGGTCATGGATCCTGAGGGTGTCCTGGAAGCTCAGCTCATCTATGTTTCCATCCAGGGGAATTTTTTTTTTTTTTTTTATGACCTACCCCCACTACCATTCCCCACTCTCCAGACTTGTTGATTACATCAGAGGGCAGTTCCCTCCTTTGGACCCCACCTCCCCTTAGGAAGTATATCAACAAGTGCCCTCTCTTACCTTAGATAGGCACACCCATCCCTTCAGTGTAACTCTATCAGTCAGCCAAGATATATAATCAAACCTGGATCAGATGGGCTGTAGTCAGGGTTTTATGCCTCTATACCAACGGAGTGGCTAAGGAGCTTTGAATTTTGTTGGGAATATAGGGTGATTAGTGATAGGAAGTAGTATAGTTTGGGAACAAAGACATTGATGGCAATGGTTTGCCTAGCTGGAGATTTTTAGGCTACTCTGAACTGAGTACCTCTTGTGTTTAGGTTTCAGTGCGTAGAATAAGTGAAAGAGACTGATCCAACAGGAGGCGTAGGTATTTTCGTTTGGTGACAAATGGTAGTGTCTGGTTAAAGAGGGAGGAGGAGGATGTGAAGAGGCTGAGCTGAAGACATTTTATTTGTACCAACTAACATTACTAAGGATTTTTGGGTATTCAGTACAAGCTTGTTGGTATACATCCAGGTCCAGGGCAGCATGAAGTAATTCTACAAAAGTTTTGCAATTTCTTTGCAATGCAGATGCTCTGGTGATGACAGTGTCTTCAACATAGAAAATGATATTCAAATTGGGGAGCTCCCAAGGGAAATCATTAATGAATAATGAAAATAGCAGTGGCCCTTACACTGATCCTTGAAATATTTCACCAGAGGGCATAGGGTTTAGGATGGTAGTATCAGAAGCCATGGTAAAAGTTTGGTTAACCAGATAGCTGTGGAACCAGAAGCATACCTCATCCAAGAAGTGGCACTTAAGTCTTTATAGTAGAATCATAACTTAACACCTTGATTTCTATTAAAGAAATATCTATTCCTAGCAGGCCGTTCTTTCGTTCACTGTATGCCTAGCATTTGCGATCTTGTCTTTCTTTCTATAAAGTAAATGTCTTAAACACTTTGATGGCTTCTTCACTCGCAACATGAAGAAAAGTGACACATTGGGTTTTCTCAGGCTTGTCATAATTACTAGTCTCAAATAAGATACAGCTCAAACAATTGAATCCAGGGCTTGCAATTTTCAGAAGAGATTTTCCTGCAGTTTCGTAGATGGTTGTGGACTGTTGTAGGGTTATCATCCTCAGCCAAAATATTGCTGTTGTTTCAGTGGTGTGAGAGAACAAGGGAATATATAGTGCAATCAAGACTTGCAACCAGTATGCACCAAAAATTATAACAATGAAAATACACTGAAATTATGAAAAACAAGACTTATGGCAGAATAAGGAAGCAGATGTCTTGCTAAGCTTGGTCACCCATTCTTCTTGGCATGTCCTCATGATGCATTTAGTAATAGGCCTTCTGCTTGGGCTGTGACAGCTTAAAAATGTAGAAAGTGCCAGAACTCTGAGAAAATTAAAAAAAATCAACTTTCATTCTTAGCCAAGTGCCTTTACTTTTGACAAAGTGAGAGATCTGCACATAATTCAAGACAGGCAAGTTGAGAACCACACACAAGTTACTTTCACTTTAACAACTTACAGAAGACTGACTCAACTGCCTAAGGTCATGTGATTCACAACCACTTAGCTACTGTCTTAAGGACATACCACTACATTACTTACACTGTTTGTGACACATATTTCATAATCACAGATTACTATAGTTATGAAGTATGCATAAATAATTCAGAATATGTGTATGTACAAATGTATGAAAAACATGATCCATCTATTTTTCTGTTTTCTTTCTTCCTTTCTTGACCTGTTCTGGCAAGCAGTGGAAAATACTGCTAAAATGATGCCAGTCTTTCAGGGCAGACAGTGTCACATCCCACAGCTACACACCAAGATCCAGTTTAGCTTCATCTTTCACATGCTAGCATGTATTGTGGAATGTAGGAGAAAGCCAAAGGCTTCTGCAGAATCCATGGGGACCCTGGAAGAACATCTAGATTCAACAAGGAGGGCATCATAGCTGACGAAAATCTAAGTGCTGTGATGAAACAGTAGTAGCTGGTGCACTCATGCCTAACCATTTCCAGAAATGTCTGCCATCTTTTTATTCAGGACAGAGGTATGATCTTTTCCATGGCAAGTTTGCTGAAATCTGCTTTGCCTTTTCTCTCTAGATAGATAGATAGATAGATAGATGGAAGGAATATGTCTGTGCATGTGTGTGAAGCATTTTCAGAGTTTTTATCTTGATGGCTGACACTTTCATTCCTTGGGATCCTGTAAAATCCATCCCATCCCAGATCACTGAGTACTCATCTGCAGACCTAATTCTTTCCATAGCAAAGGCATACCAAGGCCATACCATGACATCAAGAATATCATCTGACACAAAATGTACACTTCTTAGCTTATATGTGCCCAAAGGAAAGATACGCTAACCCGGACAGAAGGCACGGATAAGCACGCAACAAGAATTACTTCTGCAGTTAATTAAGAAGCATCTCTGTGGGTTACTCTATAAGTAAACTAATGCCTGATTGCTTGCTGTTTTGGCATATATTTTAGTTTGGATGTGGACAATCCGTTGAATCTTCAGTTTCATTGCAGTTGTAACGTAAAGCAGATGCATAGCTAAGCCTATGATGCAGTTTTAGTGCTTGGAGTTATGTGCAATAGATCTGGCTAGTCAGCCAGAAAAGATATTACACTTGTCAAATACTTGATGTTTGCTTCTGCTGTCTGGGAAACAGCATTACAGCAGGTGGGAGGTTACATCCCTACTAAATTCCTCCATTCTACACATTCCAGTCAGATTACACTTGGATCTATTTGACCATATCCAGAAATAGGAGAGGAAAGAACGGTGATGCACCATTATCCTTGCAGGAATTTAGTCTTTAAATTTTATTGTCAACATAAGTGAAATGAGAGACAGCTTCTAGTTTATAGTAGGGTGTCTCCGAGTTGTAATGCTAAAAGAGTCCGCTACTTTAAAGAGGTACCTTTCAGGAGATCATAGTCCTAATTGTAGTGAATGGATACATCCCAATGGTTGCAAATGTCTTTTATTCAAAGGTGTCTTAAGCTCTGTGCATAGCATGCTAGAACAGATGGTTGGAAGCAGCCTTGTGTTACTGGATATAAAAAGCTGATTGCATGACTCATTTATTAAACCTATAGACCATGTTACCCAAACAAATATGTAGACTCCACATCTGCTCATTAAATGCTTAATTTGAATTATGGTTGTGGTTGGTGTTATTTTAAGTGTAATTAACTATTCCAGGACTGGTTCACATTCACTTTCTTTGCTGAGCTTTGGCAGCAGTTCTGTGTCTGTATGTCTATCTTTGTTTATTCCAGATTTTCTGAAAGATTCTGAGTGGAACGTTATATCTTCTGAGTTCTAGGTATTGGTATGTTTTTAATGTTCATTATAAAGGACAAATGCAGATATTTCTTTTGTTGCCATTGAATGCCTTCTAGCTTTTTCCTGTATTTTCATTTGCACTTCAGAACCACAAACTTGACCATAAAGGAAGGCTAAGAGCAAATAGACAGTTTACAGTAATCAGTCAGTTTCCTTCCCTTTCCTTCTGTTTATCAGCGTTTACAGAACTAGATCCTTCAGTTCATCCCTGCAGAAAATTTTCTAAGCAGTGATTTTTATTTTTATCTTCCTGACATGTTAAATCTGCATGCCTCCCCTCCTGCCAGCTGCTGCATGTCTCACCTCCTCACTATTTGCTGCATTTTCCCCTCTTCTCTGATTGCTGTATGCCCCCCTTTCACAGTTGCATGTATCCCCTTATTGCTGACCACTGAATGCCTGCCCTTCTCACCAGCTGCTGCATGTCTGACTGACTAATGCAGGTCTCCCTTTCTCAACAACTGCTGAATCTCTCTCTATCACTGATCTGTGTAATATATGCCACATCTGTGTCTGTAATAGTAACCTCTGGATGTGTTAATGCTTTATGCTATGTTCAGATTACATGCATTATAAGAAAGACTTGCCAGTAGATATTTATTAAGTTCTTAGTTTATAAACAGCATACCTTAAGATAGAGACACTTCTTCAGCCACTTTGTTATCTTAGGTTTCTTTATATATGTTTATACTTTGTTACTTTATATGATTTTTAGTACCGTGTGCCTCTTTCCTTTATGTTCCAGTGTTTTATTTTCTCTGTTCCCTAACCACTATACATACTGTTGTATTGTTATTATTCAGTTTTTTTTTCTTTGTCTTTTGAATAGGAAATATTTGGGCATAAGTGTATTTTTACTTCCAACCCCTCTGTTTTACTTGGATTACAATTCTTGCCTGTTACCTTCTGAACTTTGTTCAGTTTCTGGTCATTCATACATCACAGTGAAAGTGAATTATTAGGTAACACCTTGAGATTTTTGAGATCTGTGTTATAGGTTGTATTCACTCATTTTCTGATGCCTCTGTAACCTCTTCAGGGCCAGGGGGAGAATGACTCTATTCTAGACAGGCACACATATAACAAATGGAAGCAGTCTGTCACAGGATGCTATATTGCACACCTGTTGGCAGTTTGGATGATCATCCATTCACTTATGTTTTGGGTACATTAAGGAAACCATGCACCCTGGTGATAATCAGCTTAGATTCAGGAAGTGAAAAGGTCAAACAAACTAGTCAAGTTTTTAAGACACATGAAATATTTTCTTTGGAGCATCCTTGCTGCACAAACACCAGTGAGATCCACAAGTATATATACTGGTCACATTGTAAACTGCAGCAATAGTCATTGCCAGAAAACCAAAACACTGTGACAAAACTATAGCAAAGTGGAATCATTCTTCAATAAAAGTCTCCCACAGAAGAGGTACTACAGGAAAATAACCAAGTAAAAGACATAACTGCAAATTTAACAGTGCTAACTGCAGTGGTGTGATATGTTGTTGCACCACTGAACTGCTTTACTGATGAGAAAATGTACTTATTTATAGTAGCAAAATGGAAACCATTTCTAGACTAGCTGTTACAAGCAGGCCATGTTCAGTAATTGGTGAACATCTGATAATTCACAAGAAAGCATTAACTCTGTCCAACTCTACATCAAACCAAGCACTGCACATACGTTATCAGGCTCACAGCAGAAACATGCTAAGCAAATGACTTCATACATTTTGCCTTCCTCAGTCAATATCAGCTTAAGCTGTGTGCTTATGTAATGCTCGTTTATCATGCATTTTGTAATATTAGTACAGTTAACATTACGTGCCTTCCGTGGAAGGTTGGGTGCTGGGCTGGCAACTCGACACCGTAAAACTCCACTGCCAATCATGAGCGGACAGGTGATCCGCTGTGGTGACCCCTAACCGGGAAAAAGCCAAAAGAGGAAGCTACAGTTAACATTACCTTCTTCATAAAACCTACACTTCCAGTCTGTGGTTGTTTTATAGCCCTGGAGATATCCTGTCCCCATCCATTTGCTATTTTATGTTTTAGCTGAATGCATTTATGTATGTGTTCTTCTTTCAGTTATTTTGCTTCGCAGTCTGTGCTTTAGTACTGGCTTGCAAGGCATCTATTTAAAGCTGTGGTTCTTTAGTAATTATATATGTACACAATTGAAGTACCTATTGTTAAATTTACCCCAGTGTGTTTCCTTCATTTTGTTATGATTACCTAAACAGCTGCCTTTTCCAGGTGTTAATAGGGATACCTGTAGGTCTCTGTTTTTTATCTTTTCAATTATAGGCCTTCTATTGCATGTTATATTCTCCTTTTACAAATTATCACAAAAAATTCTGTTATACTTCAATTAACATAAGTGCATCAAAATTAGGAACATTACCACATGACATTTCTCTAGTCCTCCAACTTAATCACATCCCCCATTCTCTTCAATGTCCATTTGAGTAGTTTTATCCTGTATGATATACATTCTTTGCAGTAAGGCTTTGTCTGAAAAGAATTTGATAGTAACTTTGTGCTAATTTTCAGTTTCTTAGTGCAGAAGGTATCCAGCCTGATTAGTCTGCACTTTAAGTCCATTTACCATTGTACTTCCCCATGATCTCTAACATCCCTCACTCTCTTTCACTGCTAATCCCATGGCTGACAAATACTTCTGTGGATTCTTTTTCCACAGCCCATTCCAGCAGATCATTCCATGAATCCACAACTGCCTCTGTCAAGAAATACTTTCAGCTTTCTTGGGAGCAGTCAGTCCCTCCAGTCTACTTCCCATGTCCGTACTTCTCCTTTTGCCCCTCCTTTTCAGAATCACCTTCACGTCCCTCTGACTCAATGAGGTAAACCCATATCATATGGCTCTTATCTAGTGAGAAAAGAGCAAATTTCCCTTTTCAGTGTCCTTTGTCTGGACGGTTTCCAGCAGCTTGATCATTTCCCTTGTTCGGCATCCAGAACTGTACACATTACTAAGGTGTCACCTGACCCTCTTCCCCTCAGTTCAGTACTAACCATTCTCACAAAAATTCCATACTGTCTACTTTGTATTTGTACTTTTACCCTGCCCATAGTGGCATGATCACAGTTGGCTAATAGTGTCTTCACCTCGACTTCCATGACACCCTTATTTTGGTTAGAACCACTTCTAGAATTCTGTCCTTTCATTCCTGTACTAGTTGGCTGAGCTCCCAGAGGTCCAAAAGCTCTATCAGTTCCTTCTCCCTGTTTGTACTAGTGTTTAGATCATGTTACTTCTGACAGATTCATATCCCTATTGGGTATTCATAGGAGGTTAGTAGGTTAACTGCTCAAGAGCCCTTACAAGCCTAGCCAATATAGCCTGATTTTGCTCAGTATATGGCCCCTAGGGGCACGAGGATGGTATGGGTTTGGGCCTATGCCTTCAGTATCTTACAGATTGCTGCATCCATAAGAGAAACAGGCACTACCCCAGGTGTGAATTTGCGATTCCCCATACATTGATCCAAACTGCATTTGAAGAGGGCCAGACAAGGGCTGTGTTTAACATGAATAGGAAGCCTGTTCCAAAGAAGGTGCAATCTTTGAGACATATATCTGTCTCCCAAGCATGTTTTGTTTGAGTTGCTGATCAAATTTAGTTCCTTAGATCGGCTGACACTCATGCTTTTTGACTTGTAGATGTGTAACAGCTCCATTAGGGCTATATTTGAGTGCCTTGTAGGTCAGGCATAGTTCACCCCTTAATAGTCTGTAGGAGGAAGACTAAGGGGATAGGGCTTATAGTCTGTCCACATAGGAGATGTTATTTTCACCTTGTATTTTCTTTGTGAGGAACCTCTGAGGTCACTCCAGCTGCTATACATGTCTAGTTAAGTACATGTCAAATGGCATATTGTGCTCTATTATTGGTCTAATGAGGGATGAGTACAGCAGGACTATAACTTCCTTAGATTTGGATGCTATACCTTTACTTATAAGTTGTGCTACATAGAAAGCTTTCCTCACCACTGTGGACACATGGTGGTCAAAGTTCAGGTTACTATCTTTCTGTGTACCAAGATCTCTCACCTCGGAATCTACTCTTAAAGATATGCTATTGATGTTGTAGTTTGCAAGGGTGTTTGACTTCCCAAACTGTACGATAATGCATTTTTTCACATTTAGTTTTAAGCCATCTTTCTTGCACCAATTATTTGTCTGATCTAGACCCTGAAGGATATCTACATCATTGGGGATTCACTGATTGCCCCCAGCTTGTAGTCGTCAGCAAACTTTGTCATCCAGAGGCCTACCACATTAGCCTTGACTACAGAAAAGCATATTCTGAACAGGAGTGGTCCCAGTGCTGAGCCCTGTGGTACACCACTAGTAATTGACCTCTTGCTAGATCTGGATTCACCGACTTTAACCACAGTGTGTCCTGTCCATGTGCCAGTTGGCTATCCATCTGGTGTTGTAGGGATTTATGCCCAGTTTTGTGAGTTTTATTTATAATATCCAAACAGAACAGGGAGTTGTGTCAGATGCCTTGGCCATGTGGAGGTTGGTGATATGTACTGCTTTGCCCTCATCCATGGCCTTAGTGACCTCCTCAAAGAAATCCGCCAGATTCAGTAGGCATGATCTGCCCTTGACTAAGCCAAATTGGGTCAGTTCCAGTGTTTGGAGGTTTCCTAGGTCATTATTTATCACATAAATGATTATTCTTACCATAGCCTTACATATAAGACTAGTCAACCTTATGGGTCTGTAATGTCCCAAGTCAGAAGATGGGCCTCCTTTATGCAGACGGATAACTGTTGCTGTCCTCCACTCTATCAAGACAAAACTAACCTGGAGGATGTGATTAAACAGAGATCCCAATGGGCATGTCAAGAGGCAACATAGTATATCGTCAGGCCCCACTGAAGCCATGTTTTTAGCTTTAGAGAACTCAGTGGCAACCTGTTCTTTGGTGATAACTGGCAGTGGAGAGGTGGAGAGTATTTATCGGGAGTGAACTGGGGGTGGTGGGGAGGTGAAGTTTGAGTGGAATTTGTCAGTCAGCAGATTTGCTATGTCTTCTGGATGAGTACAGGTGATGCCATCTGCAACTAATTTCACACAATTGTTGGGTGTTGCCCTTAAGATTGCGGACATAATTGAAAAATGCCTTATGGTTATTCTTGGCTTTGGAGGCTATTTTTATCTCAAAGTTTGCTTTCAGAGACTTGACTAGTCCCCTGATTTGCTTGTTTAGACAACTGAGGGACTTTTTGTTCTGTTGTGCATATTCCCTCTTACTTCTCAACAGATTTTTCTTTCTTTTGTTGTACGACCAATTGATACCAGGGGTCCAACAGGATGGCTCGTTTTTGCTATTTGACCTGGGTTTATTTTGGTATGCTACTGCCATTTCTGTGCAGCTGTTTAAGTGCTCATACATGACATTTGTGTACACCACTGCATAGATTTCTGTGTTTTCTGGATTTGGGGGAGCTTGGAAACTAGCTATGCCATCCCTTAATAGGGGGTAATTTACCTTACAGTTCTTAAAGTTTTGGGGAGGAGTTAGGTGGGAGGACTAGTTTTACATTTATTTCAAGGGAGATGACTTTGTGATCTGATCTTACCAGTGAAGGTATCACACTTGGGGGGGGGGTGCATCAGTCTCACATAATGTGAGTACCTGCTCTAGGATATTTGTTCTCCTAATGGGAGTACAGACTAGCTACCCCAGGACATTTGAATTTGCAGAGTCAAGAAATCTTTTGGCGTGCATTTTAGTGGTTGTGTATGCCTCCCAGTTAATGGAGAAGTAGTTAAAGTCACTCATGAGTATGGTATTGGGCTGTATGTTGAGTGATTCTAGTAACTTCAGGTATGATATATGGGTTTCCTAGTTCATGTTGAGGGGCCTGTAGCTGGCAAGAATATGTTAATGGACTTTTCACATCATTAGTTGGGCATGGAGTAGCTCAAGCATGTCATAATGTTTGGCCAGCCGTGAGATGTGCTTATCCTTAATGTAGACAGGTGTGCCTCTGCGTTTTGCTCTTTCATGTTCAGTGGAAGTCAGCATGTATAAACAGCATTATAGTCATGCATTGCTAGAGTGCTTTCCATGGCTTTAAACCATGTGTCAGTAACTGCAGAAACATCAGCATCCGCCGGGGTGAGGAGAGCTTCTAGGGAGTGCAATTTCTTGTTCAGACTCGTACCATTGATCAGTACCACCTTTAGCTTGGGCTGAGTAGGCTTGTCTGTTTGGCAATGCCTAAGAAAGGTACTATAGGGGTGGATAATGTTTTGGCCAATATCTGAATCCCTAGAGGTGACAGGTGAAGATCATCTCTGGCAAAGCAGCGTGACCTGCCAACCATGTCCTCCCAGGCTGACAAGTATTGGACCCCTTTGGAATGATGCCAGCAGCTAAGCTAATTGTTAAAGTTGATCATTTTCTGCTGGTATTGTGGCATCATCCTTGGAGACGGTAGAATGCTGCTCACTGCTAGGCTCATACCTGCCTGTGAGATATATTCTGAGAGCTCAATCATGCTTCTCTTCCTATAATCTAGTGAGGTACATCTCAGGTCATTAATGCCCACATGGATTATGACTGAGTCATACTGGAATTCAAGGGTAAGTGACCTGAGTGCTTGCGTGATCTGGCAGATCCTGGCCTCTGACAGTCAACTAACTGTAACCTTCTTTTTATCTGGCTTGGTAAGACATCAGTGTGCCTAATAAATGGAGTCTCCTATGACCATAATATTGGGTTGTTGAGTATTTTTCCTTATAGGCTTGGAAGTTGAGACACAATGAGATGTGGCTTTGTGTTGTGATGCAAATTGCTCACTTTGTCCAACACCACTCTTTTATCTGTTTCAGTTTGTTATTCTCCCCCTTGATGTATCAGTGGCTCCCCTACGTTACTGGTCCGCTAACACTCCACTCCTTCATTTACTTTAACTGCAAAGGTACTTAACCTAGGTTATGGCCTTGCCTAGTCCTTACAAGGGTAGGTTTTGCTACTTCTCACTTTTGATGCCCTTCTTTATGTAGATAATTTCTCAATTTTTATCTCTCCCATCTGTTTCATTCCTGAACACCAAATGCTCAGACATGTCTATGTTTTATTTCCTGTTTCCACTGGCCCATGATTCTGTAATATCATTAATGCCCATCATCCCCTCCTGCATCCCTGCTTGTAGCTTATCCACCTTCCAAACTTGCATTGCAAAGTAATATTAGCCATCTGTTCTCCAAGTAACTCTGTGCTACTCTCTGCATGTGTTTTTTTCATTCTGTCTGATGCCTGAATGTCCTCCTTCTACTTGACATCCCCTCAGCTTCCTTCTTGCTTTAATCATATGCTCATTCAGCTTAACAGTAAGCACTTCTGTTCTTTCTGCAAAGATGCAGTCTGTTCCTAACAAAGAACTGTTTTTTTTTTCAGTTCTAACCCCCCCCCCCCCATTCCTTCTCCATTGCTGCAGTCAGTTATTATAACTCCACTCACCTTTTTTCTCAGTATGCTGGCTAATGGAAGAAGTTACAGTTCTCAGAATTATACCTCCAGCTCTCTTAGCTAACATCTCACTGCCATGTCCCTATCTCTGTTTGTTACTGCCTTCCCCTGACAGATCATTTGTGCCTACATGCAGCATAATGCAGCCCTGTTGCCTACTCCAGTGTCTTACTCAGTCGAAGCTCCTAGTCCAGTTTCATTGACATTTGGTCCCTCTTTTCTTTATTACCAACACTCTTAATTCCTTTGTTGAGTTAGTCTTTGCTCAGTAAAACTGTCTTCTATGTTCCCACACTGTCTCTTCTTCATTTCCTGCTCCATGCCATTTCACCTTGTGTCGCTTCTACTTTCACCATCCAAACCTGCTCACTGTCTTTGCTGATTGCCTACCTGCCTGTGTTTTAGCTAATCCCTTTCCTCATAGCTCTCAACCTTGCACGTCCAAAATGTGGAACACTAACTCTAATAATGTGGAACAAATGGGCAAAATGTTTCACACTTGCTAACAGCTTACTAACAACCTCAACTAGGAAACTCATAGGATGATTAAAATGTGATATTTTTATTTATAGAATATGTCTTTAAATGAGTTACTATGATTCAGTTCTATTTACCATGGATATCCGTTAAAAAAAATGCAAACACTAAATGTGCGACAGACCCTTTCAATGTGGAACTTCGGGGAACATGAACTTTTTAAGACCTCAAATGTGGAACGTTCCTCATAATGAGGTACACTTGAGAGATCTGCCTTTCCCATTCCTCCTGTATTCTTTTTACAGCACTTTGTCACTGCTAAGTCTTTTTTTTCCTCTGGCCCTCCTGTCTGGCTAAGCATCCCTCTATGCCTACCTTCCTCTGCTTTCCTTAAAGTTTTAGCAGTTGCATGACCATCTATAGCTTTTTCCTCACCTTTACTGCTTTTCACAACTTTCAGCACCTATCCTTCTACATTAACTTCCATCTTCTTGTCTCTACTTCTTCTCTTTACGTTACACTGTAGCACATCTTTTGATTGCATTGTAAGCCAGGTCTTCCCGCCTTTACCTTCTCCTACACAGTCTGCTAGCCTCTTGTTACCTCCTTACTTTCACTTCCACTGTATTCTTTCGTCTGAGTAGCTAATTCAGTGGAATCTTTAGCGCCAATATTCTTTCCTGGAGCTCACCCATTCTACTACAGGTTCCAAATCTTCAGCCACCTGTCTTGTGTTGCTCTATTCTTATCCCATTGTTGAATCACTCACTTCATTCTTTTTTTGTATCTATCTGTTTATCTGTCTATCTATGGTTCCCCCCTCCTAATGAATGCATGGGATATATACAAATGACTCCTTAAGGACATCAAATGTTTCAGCAGCATGGCTTTTGAATGTCCATCACTTTTTTTTTACTTTTTAAGTCGTTACGGTTACATTCAGGCAAGTAAATCCAAACCCCCACTGTCCTTAAAGGGTAATTTGCATATATCCCATGGGCCTCCATTACAGGACATTTAAGGTATCAGTCAGTGAAAACTCTAGCCTTGTTGGGTTTTTCTTGCACCTTTTACTGAATATTTTGTCTGTGTAACCTTTTTACTCTGGTTTGGATGTTAGTTGGGCTATGTTGCATGCACCTTAATCATTATGGGCATCAACTGGGTTTAATGACCCTGTGTTTTTGAAGGCTAGCCAAGATATCCACTTAGTTGTGCTAATGATGTTCGATGTATGTATGTCTATAGCTAGTAGGGGTTGGCTTTAATGGCTTAAATGTAACTGTGAATTCTTGCAGGTATTGAGAAGATATGTAGTTGAAACACTGAATATTTTTTAAGGTAGCTATTTGTTTATATTTTCCATGGACCTGTATTACAGGAGTTTTATGCTACTGTGTGGTGAAAACTGTAGCTTGGCTGGGTTTTTTTTTTCTTGCAGTTTATACTGAATAGTTCGTCTGTGTGACCTTTTTACCCTTTAGTTTGGATGGCGATTAAAAAAGAGGTCTCTAGAGATGAACAAGGGAAAAGAGAGTACTAAGATAGCCAAAATTCAGATGTAGATGACTTTGGCGAATGGCTCATGAAAATGGTTCTCTACTGTTTATGTTATGCTGGAGTTTCCCTTAGTAACCATTACACCTACTGCTGCAAGCAAAAATCAAGAGGCTGTGAATTTTCACAAGCTTTTTACTGCTAAGTAAGGAATGGTGTGTTCAGGAGTTTCTGGGGTACATTGAAAGGTTTTTAAATAAATGTTCTTGTCTTCTGTCTTTCCCTAGTTTCTATATTAATTTACAGGCATACCTACAGGTGATTTGTCAAGTGTACTGTTGTCACTTTATTGTATACCTGCCAACCTTTCTTGTGTGATAAGTAAAAAACAGACCATTGCTAGTAGTTATGAATTTATGTTTTAAAATGTCTTTGGGCACTGTGTAAAACTACCTTCTTCCATATGTAAAACAGGCCATTATCATATCTCTCAACCTCTTAGTGCAAGAAATCTGGACAAAATCTGACATAATAGAGGGACAAAGGGCCAAAACTACCTTCTTCCAAGAATACAAAGGATTTTTAGAACTAAACTGTGTATGTATATGAGGATGTGTGCCATTTGAGAGAGCAGCTTTGTTGTGTTTTCTTTATAAACACAAAGAAAAACTGACAACACCTGAAAATCTTGACAAAGGAGAAAGTATAGGTGATTACACTTAACCAGATTATATGTAAAACAAAAAAGGCAACTTCACTTTTCACTTGAGTGATCTGCCATCAGAATTGATTCTGCGACAGTTCCAGTGAGGGGGAATTAGGCATATTTTAAGAAAACAGCAACCACAGATAGTAAGTAGTCTTTTTTTTTTTTATTTTTTGCTGAGCTCTTTGAAATTGTATTTAATAAAATATGCATTTTACCATTTGCTTCTATCTCATGTTTCACTACAAAGAGCTGATGTGTTTGTGGAGTGCTTATATTACCACTCTGATGGTGACATATTACCGTACTAACAAGATTAATATCTTACTTCTATTCACAACAGCAACTGCATACATGGGAATAATAAGCAGACGTGTAAGGGGTCTATTTTGTTTTATCAAAGCCATCTTTCCTGAAGCCCAAACTACCAACCATGTTTTTCATCTACCCCATGTGCCTACTGTGTGTTAATAAAATAAACAGGCAATATATAAAGCAGTGTTTCACAAGGGCTATACACTCCCACAGCTCAGTCTCTTTTTCTACGACTTCTAAGGTTTACCCACATCAGAAAAAAAGGGGAATACTGCTACAGTACATTTATTTGAATCACACAGTAATCTGATGGGTGGTGTAGTTTGCTCACCCACAGTAGATTGGGCATGAGCAGTATGGCATTAGTATTACTGACTGAAATAAGTAAGCTGTCTGAATCAGTGAGTGCAGAAGGATTATCATTATCCCATGAGTCAGGTATGATGAGCTAAGGTTATCCTGCATAAAATCAGGTATTTTGTGTATTATTGGTCTGCCTGTGTCTTATTTGTGTTTTGCTATCATTATTACAATAGTAAACATTTATTTAGTTTGATAGCACAAGAACTGGTGGCATGCCACTAATGACACATGTTTTGGAATGGATGTCAGCCACTGCTGGAGTTGGATAGCTCTTCTACTATGGGAGAGGGTTTAAAGGATCTCTATGCTTTATCAGCCTCTTCTGAAAACCAGGAGTCTGTCAGGTCATTTCAAGAGAAAAAGGGGGACAGAGGTGATGGCTTGATTGCTGCGGACTATAAGTAGCCACTGGCTCCATATTCACAACTGCATTTAGGATCCCTTGTGTCCTGAGGCTAACAGTGAGTATCAAAAGACCAGTTTCCAGAAGAATCAGGAGGCTCGCCTAGTGATGGGTTACATCCTTGAAATTCTGGAAGGAGCACTGGGAGGTCCAATGTTGGGTGGGTAGTAAAGTCAGGGAGAGCAGCAAGTGGCAATTCCCCCCCCCATTCCCATTTATGGCTACGCACTGAGCAGACTGCTGAAGTGGGTCCTTAGAACTACTGACGTCTGGTGCATGCTTACACATCCCACAGCCAATTTACTCTGCAGTCTGCAGCACACTGCTTAATAGAACTGTTCTGCTGCTCTAAAAAGCAGTCTGTGAGTTCCCCATTCTCTGACAAGTATCCTACTGCAGAAATGCCTCAGTGCAACCCTCCTCACGATTTTGGCAAAACAGCTTCAGCTACTCACGTCAATAGATTGTAGATTGTGACCTAAACTTTGACCACCATGTGTCCACTGTAGTAAGAAAGGCATTTTACATGCACATTTGATTAGCAAAGGCATAGCCTCAAAAGCAAAAGAGGTTATAACCCCTTATACTTATCAGGCCCATAATTGAGTATAAAACCCCCTTTGGTATGTACCATACCAAGCATCTGCAACAACTGGAGAGACCCCAGAGATTTTTAACGAAGAAGATCTAGGTCTTCAGCACATGCTTGACACAGACAGAATGAAGTCTTTGCCACTGTACTTAATAGCATATATACTGCGTAGGGGAGACTTGTGCCTGGCTTATAGAGCAATCTCTGACCCCAACCTGATGAAGTTGCTGCACATCCATAAGTCAAATGGGGCTAGAATTACCCACTCCAGCAACCTAAATCACACCTGCAATTTAAATAAGACCTACTGCAGAGACAAATTCATCTCACAGAGGTTGCCACTTCTGTGAAATAGGCTACCAATTCATGTTAAACAGAGCACCTCTATGACTCTTTTCAAAAGGAGCCTGGATGAATGGATGGGAAACTGCAAATTCTTGCCGGGAATAGCTCTCACATCCCTCTTGGATGTGGGCAGTCATTACTAATAATAATCTTAGGCATTGACTAGACTTTTTCTTTTGAAATATGATGGGTGTAATAGACTAGGCTTAAAACGACCCTCGGGTCAACAGCCTAGTAACCTCCTATGAACTACCCTGATTAGCTTCTTCAGCATCTGGGTCAGCTAATTAAACCTGCATCAGCTGGAGAACAGTCAAGGCCTTATCTCTGTGCCTTATAGCTAGTAATGTTTTTAGTTTTTTTATTTTATTTTGTTATTCAACTTTGTTTTAAGTACTGTTGTTATATTCAAGAATGCATGTATATTCTTGAAGTATGTTGCAGGCTTGTTTACTTTAAACATTTTGCTTAAGTAAAGTTTTTGTGATAAAACAAGACTATAGATGTGCCTTGACATCATTTTTATGCTCGTCTGCCCTCTGTATCTGAACATTTTTTATTTGAAATTTCTTGTGCAGAATTTATTCTCTGAATTCACTGCCTGAATTACTATTGTTTCAGTCCATGTAATTTTATGCGTTAAGAGCTGTTCAGAAATGTTAAACACACAAAAGCTGTCGCTGACAGAAATATTTCAGTGCATTGTGGATGTAAAAATTATTGCAGCTGGTTTTGGTTTCTGGGAAACTGTAGCCTATCTCAGAGCATCCACAAAAAGCAGGCCATCTTTTGTTTACTTTACTGCATTTATTATATATACAATTTAATATTTTGAGATTTTAATTTTTTATGATTGTGATAGTTGTTTTGAACTACAAATTAATTTTCCAAATTGTACTGCAGCATTTTTATTTTCGGATTGCTCTAGACTGCCGCTTCTCTGGAATAGATTCATATTCACGTAAAACAGAGTTCCTCACTGACCCTATTGAAACGCAACCTAGATAACTGGATGGGAGACCGCAGATTCACCCCTTGGGTGGCACCCTTGTCCCTAAAGGACAGGGGTAGCCGGTGCTGATCACAGACCCAATCTGTTCATAAATTCATTCTGCAAACTACCAAAAAAAGAACAAATGGGGATAATTGGGGTGAACATGGCTAGGCTTGTAAAGGCCCTAGGGCCACTAGCCTAGTAACCTCCTATGAACCTATGAACCTATTCATTTTTTATTCATTAGCTGCTTACCCAGCCTGTGCCAGCCCTTATTGAGCTTATGACATAGAAACTCATCCTGCACAGGGCAGAAACTTGTCAAAGGATACATGCAAATGTACATACTTGTGCTCGCAGACAAATATAAAAGAAATGATGATTCATCTATAGCATGTCATTGGTGTGTGGGAGGAAACAGAAGCACATGAATACAGGGAAGACATGCCAGCTATGCCCAGAAAACACCTCAGCCAGGAACCAAACTGAGAAACCTTGATGAGTGGACGAGTAACAGAAAATACACCCCTGGGATCACTTCATTGGCTCTGCTTGACAGAGGATCAGTTAATTAATCAATGGGGCAGCGAAAGCCGACACACTCTGGATAGGCTTATAAATGCCCTCGGGCAGATAGCCTAGTACGTACCCATGAACCTATGAAGGACCAAACACGGTGAGGTAGCAGTGCTAACCTCTGCACTGCTGTAGTACACAAGGTTACTATATTTGTTTCATTCGTGCTAAGTGTATTTTTTATTGTTTTCTTCATCTGATCTAGCAATGTTTCAAGGTATATTAAGTTTTCAGTTAGGCTGAAAGAGCTGTCAGACGTGCTTTTCACTACTTATGCTCACAAACAGGAGAAGCCACAGTGTACTGTGTGCATTTTATTCCTATAGCTGCCTTTGACTTCCATTTATGGATTAGTCTTTTGCTGTGCTCAGCATGAATTGGATTTATTGAAGCCAGCAAAAGAAAAAATACAGATAATGCACAAACCTCTTTGTCACATCGATCATGATCCTATAAATTAATGCTCTTCTTCCATTTCGTTTATTTATCTGGTATTTTCAGATATTGTGAATATATTGTATTGCAGGTTCATTCATTATAGTGAAACAGTCTTTCATTTTATTTAAATAACTGTCATATTTTTAGAGTGATTCATGCTTTGTGTTTTTGAACTGTGTGGCATTTTGTAGTATGTATGTTGAGCACTTAGTTTGTTTGTGTGGAAGAATATTTTTTCTGTGTGTTAGTTCAGTTCAACATTTGCCAACAAAGACAAAAGCTGTTTTTTCCTTGGTTTGGTCTAACTATTTTTGCCCATGGTAAAAGACTGTTTATTAGTGTCTTGAGTTAGGTTGTATTCAGGCTAGACTAAAGCGTAGTAAACATTCGCTGCATTTTGTATATTGAGTTAGGCATTGCAGCAAGTGATTGGGTTGGGGTTAGTCTCCTATTAAAATACAAATCAGGATGTTTGTTCATATCTTAAATGAATACATATCGCATGTCTGACTCATAGTTAAGGGGCCAAGGCAATCTTTACAGGATTAAATATTAGTTTGCAACATACCTGTCAACCTGTTAGTGCAAAAAATATGGACAAAGCCCAACAAAATGGTGGGAGAAAAGCCCAAAAATAAGGACACATTTTAAATATTGCTCTTATAAACTTAGTAAGTTGCGAGAGTAGTAAGGTTTGTTTTAACATGCATTTTTCTGAAGGATTTGAAGTTTGAAATTCAAATGTATGTCATTATTTACTGACTTCAGTCCTGAGATCATCCAAGTGATTTGCCAGAAAACCACAAATTTTGTTAGCAACTGACCAAAACTATGAGCTAAAAATCTGGACATTCTGCGAAAATCTGGACAGTTGAGAGGAATGGAACTTCGCAACTCTGATACTTTAGACTTTTAACATAGTCATTCTTATTTACTAAATAGCAAACATTTGGTGGACATTTTAGATAATTAGAAGGGTATATGCTAACATACCAAAAACGTCCTCAAATGTTGGTGACAGAACTCATATATACCACCTTATAAAATAATTAAAACAATCAAATGCCTACATGCATAATAGCCTCCTTTTGCACAGATATGCTGTAGCATGGAAACCTAGCCTTCCCTGTATATTTCTAGGTGCAAACCCTTTATACCTTTTGAATATGGCTTGTGCTTTTAGCTGCTAGTGCCTTACTTTTCAGCCTTTATTCCTTCTGTTACTTGCTGTCCTAAGTGCCTGTCAATTATTGTTAAGGTTGTATTCTGTCCCGTCTGTTTGAATTGCAGCAGGCGACAGTACGAAATCTATAAACAATTCTGTGCAATTCTGAGATTTATTCTGCCTTGCATGGAGCATGATGTCTTCTGTGCATGCAACCCATGTCATAAACCTTCTTATATGTTTGAGGTAGCTGATGTGTAGATGAGTAGAATATGTATGTGTTACTGTGGAGTCTTTTGAGTTTTACTGTTTAATTGTTCTTTCCTACATTGAACAAAGTATCTTCTTGATTTGTAACCTGAATCAATATCCTCTTTAAATATTAAGATGGGTAAATATTCCATAAATGCATGGAATATGTCTTTTCATTGCTCGCATATTTGACTTGTTCTGGAAAATTTCTCTTTGGTCATCTCCGATTGACTCAGTCCAGAAGAGCTAAGCCTATCAACAAAATATAAATAAACAAATAATCCTCAAATGGGAAAAAGCATTGCGTAAATGAATGAATGAAAACCATGAAATCAAAAAAATGGTAAAAAAACATTCTTTAGGAACCATGTTCACAAACAGAATACAAGATATTTCATGTGTCACATAAAGGAGATCCCCAGATATTAAATTTGTCTTTTCATCTGTGTTTTTATGTTAGCGTATTGTTTCTTGTTGACTTCAGTGAAGTGTGCTAGTTACCTAAGATTCTGATGAATCAAACTTTAGGTAGTTTGCACAGCTGTTTATGAATAGAGAGTCTTACAAGTGTTTTCTTACCGTATTTTCTGAAGTAAATTTTAATCTTGTTTTCTAGTGGTATCAGTTCTCTTCTTTTTGCACACATGGAAACAGTCAGCCTTCCCATAGTTGATTAGCCCATTTGTTCCTCTCTGGGCTGAGAGCCAGTTGTGGGAGACCATCAACCAGGCAACTATCAAGGATTTCATTGCTACATTTCGGACTTCTCCTCCAGCTGCCCTCAGTATCTTCCAATGTGGCCTTGTCCCATCCTCCACACATCCTTCATAAAACAAAGCTCATATCCATGGCACATATACTGCATGTTGTGTACATTTTCTGCAATAGGTAACAGGCTGGACCTCCTGTCTCCTCTGGGATGGATGAACCAACAGCTGTTCATTATCACCCTCCCCCACCCAACTCCTCCAGGGCTAAAGCTACGTTTTAGGTTGTATGAGTCACAGACAGGAATTCATCTCTCTTTGCCAAAGAGCTGGGCTAATATCAGTTCATTTTACATATTTTATTAGTGCAGTGAAAGTTATGCCAAAATATGTTAGGGTTTTTTTTTTTGGTAGTTTAAATTTATTTTATTTATTTATTTTATTTCCAGTTTGATTACCGAAGTCCACTGGGCCCAGAGAGCCCGTTTTCAGTGGAGGCCCAAGGAGAAAAGCTCCATGAAACAGATTACAGTAAAGGTAGTAGTCCAATAAAAATAAAAGTACACGTACAAATACATATCAAATAATACAAAGCGCGAGCAATATTTCCCATAGTGGAAAAATATTGTGCAGATACATTTTAACAAATTCACACAGTTAAAGTCAAAAGTCCAAAGCTATTTACAATATTTACAGAGTGTGAGAGATCGTATGGGAATTAGCTATAGAAGGTTATAGCCAGCTATAAGGTGCTTAGGAATTCAGGAGGATACCCTCCCAGGGGCTTTTGTTAAAGAGTTCTAGGTAGGGATAATGCAGTTACATTTCCATTTGGAGGAATGGTAGGTGTAAAGCTGAGTTTTGAAGTTGTTTGTGTTTGACATTGTCCTTAGTAAGGAAAGGAGAGAGTTCCATTTCTTATCTAAGGAGAAGTTGTCCAGCAAGACGTTTAGGTTTGCAGACAGTAGTTAAGTTTTGGTGTTCAGATGTGAGAGTTTTATTGGGGATCTATGGGGGAAGGATGTTAGTTAGAGTGGTGCATTTGGTTGTATTAAATATTAGTCTGTGTGTTGTAGTGAGCTGGAGGAAGTCCAGGTAATTTGTGAATTCTAACCAGTTGAGGGATTGGAGGGTAACACAGTGATGAGTGGAATGTTTGGCTTTGGTTTCAGATTTAGAAAATTTGTTATAACAGCTTTCAAGTTTGGGAGTGATGGAAGAGGATAGGATAGTTATTAGCGGGGCACCGTACAGAAGGGAGGGAAAGAGGTAAGAGAGGGCCAGAGTATGCCTGGTAGAAGTAGAGAGAAAGTGGTTGTTCCTGTATAGTATACCTACTTTTTGGTGGGTTTTCTTTATATTTTGCTGAATGTGGATGTCAGAGATGTTTGTCTATAGATACACCGAGTAGTTTGGCAAAGGGAACAACTTTGATCGGAGAGTTGTTTTGGCTAAGGACTTGGAAGGAATTTTTATCAAAAGAGAAAGATTTTGAGGGTGTGAATAATAGTATTTTAGATTTGTTAGCATTGCAAGAAAGGTGATTTTGGTGGATCCAGATCTCAGTAGTTGTGAAGGCAGTTTGAGTTTTAGATAGGAGTTCAGGGAGGTTAGAGGCAGAGCAGACAAGTGTAGACTCATCTGCATATTGGATGACTTTGGCATTAGGAATAGCAGAGTGAAAGTTATTGATAAAGATATTAAACCACATTGGACCGAGGATGGACCCCTGTGGTACTCTGGTAGGGGTGGGTAAGAAAGATGAGGTGCTTTTTTTTCCATTTTGCAGCCTGAGATCTATCTGACAGATAGCTTGAGAACCAAGAAAGAGTGTTTTGGGAGAGATTTAGCTTTGAGAGGTGACTTAGAATGTGCTTATGGGAAACAGTATCACATCCTTTAGAGAGATCTAAGAGCACTATGGATACTAAGTTCCCAGAATCTCTGGCTTGACTGACAGTTTCTAAGAGTGAGAGTAGAGCTGTTATGATGCTATATCCTGGTCAGCAGCCATGTTGGGTAGGGGTAAGAAGTTGTTTTTTAGTCAGAAAAGGCATATGTTGGAGGTGGATGCATTTTTCTAGGATTTTGGAGATTGGAGAGAGAAGAGCAGCTATAGGGTGGAAGTTTGCAATGTTAAGTGTTTTTGCCTCCCTTGTGGAGAGGAAGAATAAAGGCGGAAAGCCAGAGTTTAGGGACATAGGATTCCTTTATGGATCTATTAATTAGGATACTAATGGGGAGAGCTATACCATCAGCAGCAGACTTGAGAATGGAAAAGGGATGTTGTCAGGTGCATTGGAGCAGGGTTTAATTTTGGATAGAAGTCTTTTTATGTAGTTAGTGGAGACAGGTTTAAGCTCAAACACAGGGGGGAAATTATTTGGGGACTTAGATGAGGTGGAATATAGGAGAGATGGGTCGTTGCTGGGAAAAGTTTTCATTAGGTTGGATATTGATTCTATAAAGAAAGAGTTGAATAGTGAGGCTAATTCGAGGTCAGATTTACTTGGGTCCAGACAGGGGTTATTTTTGGAGCCTGGGTTGAGCAGCGAGTTTATGGAGATCCAAAAAGCCTAGTTTTGGGGATGGTTGGACTGGAGCTTAGTGTAGAAGGATTTTGTTGTCTTTGAAGATTTGTTTTTTTTTTTTGAAAAGTTATGGAGCTATGTATATTGGAGAAGGGTTCCAGGAAAGCTTCCAGCATTTGTCTCTTTGATGCATAATTTTCTTTGTTTCTTTGGTTAGCCAAGGGGCAGTTATAGTTTTTATTCTCTTTTTCCTTAGCGGAGCTAGGGAATTTAGAGCATCTACGAAAGTAGAGTTAAAGTGATCTGTGGCATTATCGAGTGGAAGGGTTTTTAGAATGCTCCAATTCATTTGTTTGAGATAATTAGAGAAGGTTTTGGGGTCAAATTTACTAAGGTTGCGGTTCTGAATATATTGATGTTGGTGTGGATGGGAGGTGGTTGCAGGGTAAATGAAAGCTGGAAGGTGGCCACTAATAGAGTCAGGGATGGTGCCAGAGTTGGTAATTTTATTTGGATGGGTGACTAAGATCCAGTCAAGAGTGGATCCTGGGGATTTGTTTTATTGGGTCTGGTGATGGAGTGGGTTACTTGAGTAAATTTAAAGAGGTTAATGGACAGGGAGGGTATGGGATTGTTGGTTTTATTCCAGTCAATGTTTACATCACCTAGTATGTAAGTTTCAAAGTTAATTTCAGCTGAGGCCCATTGGAGTATGTCTTCAGGGGTTGAGACATTATTTCCAGGTGGGATATAAAGGGTGATGATACAGAGGTTTTTGTGATTATTCATTTTTAATAGACTGACTGTTAGTTTTGCATTGGCAAATTTAGGAATGGGGTTTGGTTGGAGAATTAAGGTATGTATATTGGAATAGATTAATGCAATACCTCCACCTTTTTTCTTTGGGCGGTCACATCTAAGAGTATGAAATCCAGGGGTAGGATTTCAGAGTCAGAGATGTGGGGTGTGAGCTAAGTTTCAGAGATGGCTACAATGTCAGGCTGGTTATGACTTAGTCATGCTTGAAACTGATGTGCTTTGTTGTTGAGACACTGGGCATTGAGTGTGAAACATTTAAGAGTATTGTAGGGGGATGAAAGGTTAGAGGAAGGGGGAGGGTAATTGTTATTTGTGGGTGGGTTAGGTCCGAGGTTGGGGTGAATGTCTCCAGCTAAGTCGAAGTTATTGAACGAAGTTATTTTAGTGTGTTTTGGTTTGGCTTTAGAGTATTCTGAATGATCTAGTATTTGTTTAAGAGTAAGTGTCCTATCAGTAGTGGAAATAATTTTAAGATTAAAAAGGTGCAGAGGGTTGAACTGAAACAGAGAGGAGGAGCTGGAAAAGAAATGATTATGTGAGGGAGGAGATGGTTTTGTGTGGGAGCATGGTAAGGAGCAAAGAGTGGAAGCTGATTGGAGGTATAGGAGCTGGCATGGTATAAAGTTGTTAGGAGTAGTAGGAGGAAGATGGGGGTTCGGAGTGTTAGGAACAGGAAGGAAACCATGGTTAGAAAAGGGTAGTTTAATATGGGAGGATTTGTAATTGGAGAGAAGAGCTGTGGGGTGAGAGGGGGTAGTGAAAGAGTGATTTATTTAATTAGTGATGTATTTAATTACTGTGGGTAAAAGGAGAAGGGGTAAAGAGGGGAAGGCTTTGAATGGATGGTTGTCTTGAGTGGGTGGGAGTGATTGAAATAAAAGTAGGAGTAGTGTAGGCTGCTGGGATTTGGGGGCAGGGTAGGGGAGCAGAGTGAGCCCGCAGGGCGAACAGAGTGGGTAGAGCCAAGGAGGAGGAAGAAAGCCAGCGAAAAGTTATCAGTAAAGCTGAGAACTAGCTCAGAGGTAAGGAGGCACTGCCATAAGGCACTATGTGTGTGTGAAATTTAGTTGGATGCAGAGGGTTGAGAGGAGATAGGAGATGAAAACAAGGCAGTAGCAGTTTAGTACAATATAGTAAGTATTAATAGGGCTAAAACAGGGCAGTGGTAAATTAATAGAACAGTTACAGTACTTTTGGCTTGTATTAAAAGATAGGTAGTGGTTGAATAATGCCACCTGGTGGCCTAACTGAGTAAGTACAATCGTAACTACGAGAACTCAGAAGAGGGAGAAAGAGCCTAGCAGAGTAAAGGGAGATAAAATCCATTGTAAACTGCTAGCGAATGCATGCAGGGTTAATATACAACAGTTGTAGGTATAGGATATATTTTTATTTTACAATAGGGTGCCTACACATTTAATGTTAGTTCTTGGGGAGGCAGAGTGGTTACAGAAACACTGCAGGGTCCCCTTAGGATGAACGTTACAAAAATAGCAATACGAATCACAAACAAAAACAATACCATGTAGTACTTACATGCGAGCACACTACTGGGGATTCCTATGAAGCAAGGCAGAAAAGTTAATTCAAAAGGTGGTACCTTTGTACATCAGGTTTTTTAATACCTCTGTAATTATGCAGGAGTTGGAGGGAGTTCAAGGTGGGGAGGGGGGTAGACACAAAGTAATACAAAATTGTGAGTCAGAAAAACTGGACTAGGCCAGCTGCTAAAAAGAAAACAGGAAAACCAAACTAATTCAATTCCAGGTCAGTGTAGTGCAGTATCTTCCTAATAACTACAAATATTATGCTACTAATCTAGTACAGTGTGGTGAAAAGGACCACCACTTCATGGAAAAACAGTTGACGTATGGGCTGCAGGTACATAGGTAAACTTTTTCCAAGAGAAAGTAGTTTTAAGTAATTGACCTAGGAGTACAATAGGAAGAGAAAAATGGGGGGGGGGGGCAGTAGTGTGTACGTGTACAGTGGAAGGTGAAGGAGTCTTCAGTTTAGAGGACAGATTAAATATAACTCTAACACACACTAGTGTAGCTGAAAGCACTTTAGTGTTCCACCAATGCAGGGTCTCACTGTGCAGGGCAACAAGACAGTCTTGGTTTGATTGGAAGTTGGCCAAACCACAGGCTGAAACTTTTGCTGAGGGGACTGGAAGTAAAAAGGAAAAGGAGGTAAATATTAGGTCTGAAGTTTTAAAACACTCTGATTACCAAGTAACTAAGATAGAGGATGCAGGGGAGGAGCAGCATACCTTGTAAGAGACAGCACAATTCTATGAGCAACACAAAATGCAAAGAAAGCAGAGAAAAAACAAAAAGGTGACTGCCATTGACACCAAGCTATTATAACATGCACTACACTATTATGTACTGTTATAAGGTTATGAAGAGAAAATAGTAACCACCAAGATGCTACATACAATTTATCATTCTCCACTAGAAGTCAGGAATAACAGTGGTATGCTACAGAAACAAGTGACTACTAAGATGCTGCACGCAATTTAGAATTCTTCAACTAACAGTCAGAAATAACAGTGATGTTATGCAGATACACAGAGTCAGTTGTATCCCTCGGAGGTTACAATAAATTCTACTCTAATTGCCAAATAGGTTACTGATCTAAAAGAACACATAGCGGGTGACAGTATTCACATTAGTGAATAAAGCAGCATTTTACCTGTTATTTAGTCACAATATACGAGTCAAAGTATGAGTCAAAAATCAGGTCCATCTTGCTGATAATGCTATTTGGGTTGTTGGAGTCTGTGTTCTATTTTATTATTATTTATTTATTTTTACATTTTGTGTTTAAGTTTGGATTTAACTTTTTTCAATGTAAGAATAATTAATTTAATTTATAGGGGATTGATTTAGGCAAGAATTGTTTTTGAGGGATGTGTATTGTGTGGATTTTTGTGTGTGTTTGTGTGTGTATAGCATTCAAAGTAACTTTTTAATAGAGTCAATGTTTCAGTTTGTTTTGTTTTGCTTTTTCTTAGTTAAAAATCAACTTCAAAGTGCAGAAACAGTATAATTAAAAGGCTTACCATTTTCCCATACATGTCTTTGGACTAATGATTACTAATGTGTAATAAAACAAAACAGTCTGTATAAGGTTTTGACTAGAAAAATAACATTAAAAGTTTCACCAAAGCCAGAAACTGGGCACAGAACATCTCTCATCGCATTCTCTCAAAGGGGAAGTTTGAATCACTTTGATACCTTTTGGTGGCCATTTAGTAAGCAGATAAGCTTTCTATCAGTAGTCAAAAACCCTAATGTCCACCCCCAACCACCAAAATGTGTGAAAGTGTGCAAGAGACTAGACTGCAGTTTGTTAAACAATTACAAGGCAGTTATTTTTCTACCAGACTGTTAATCTAATCAACTAATTGCTTACAACTATTTGGCAATTCATCGATTAAGTAATTTAAGCAATGCTTCCAGAATTATGTCAGTACATCCTAAGGATGTAGTAATTGTAAGAGAAAGCCAATGTGCTTTCTGTCCAGTTTACAGCTTTGCCAGGACTTTCTAAGTTATCTGTCTAATAAAAGGCATGTGTAGAGTGTTTTGTTTTATAGTACATTAGTGATTGCTAGCCTGAAGATATTGATGGAAAACCCTAAGGCTATTTATTATATTGCTTCAGTGCTTTTTGAACGTGATCTTTAAACTAAATCTAGACTTCGTTCCTAGTGGGTACCTTAAATGTGTTATGGTTTTTTAGATTGTCTGTCATCATGTTGCATGTATGTAGTGTAATCTCTTAGTTTAGTTATTTAGCAAGTAGTGGAAATATGGTGGGCTTGGGAATTTTAGTTATTTTTTTATTTTTTTTTTTTTTTTGGATTTTACTAAATTGTAGCTAAAATGTTCATGATAAATCAGGATTGTAGATTTTTTATGGTATAATTAAGTATGTAAACTTTGTGGCAGCTAAACACAGAGGATTAAGGATGCTGAGGAATATCATCCCCTAGTCCAAAAGTTGCTTCTCTAAACTTCCATTTCTCTGATAAAGTCACGTATATAAAAAAAGACTCATCTTCAAAGACAGTAACAAGAAAAAGATTAAATAAAACAATGTAATATATTTTAGACAAAATATATTGCATTGTGTCATTATCCTTTAGACAAAATAATCTCACTAACGTTAACAAAAACTGCATCATTAGATACCTGAAGAACACTATCACCAGTTTAAGCTGTCCACATAAGTATGTATGAAACAGGTAAGTCATTTATGAAGATGCATGAGCGGTTTGCAGTTCTGATAAAGTCTACTTATAGTCCAAAGTTATCTTGGATATAACACAGATGTACTTGTGAAAGTGGTGTTCTGTAAGCAAATCTTTAAATAACACTTTATCCAGTCTTTAGAAGGCGCTGGCTCCTTCTAGATGAACAGGAAAGAGAGTGAGTGTCTGCAGTGCATGCAAAAGTTGCATTAAAAAATATGGACCAGAGCTGGAGCTTTTAAATGAGACTGTAATTTTGCTCACTCCAGTGCGTTAACGCATGCAGTTAATCTTTGAACTTGTACATTTTGCAGCTCTCCCAGAAGCTGGTTTCTATTTTACTTTTGTACCCTCTGAATGTTTAATGACCTACATTATTTGCTTTTGTAGAAAATCATGTTTGAAGTCCTATTAAAGTGGGACAAAGGAGAGTTACGTTATTGTAGTACCTCTACAGTTACTAGTTAATAATATTCCAAATATGTTTTTCTACTGAAGTCTGGCCTACCTCTACAGTGTCCATTGGGCCAATGCAGTTCTATTTGTTTAAACAAAGTGTCTTTATTTGCTGAGCAAAACACAAGCCACTCTGAATTGGAAGCATACAGCAACTTTACTAGAGCATAAATTACCAGACTTAGCTAGTATTCATAGTTGCCTGCACAAATGCGATAGGGGTATTCCTTACGAATGAGAATAGCAAAGGCAAGATTCATAGAAGCCATTTATCCTAATGCAAAAGGCTTTAAAAATAATGAGATGCACATGAGAAATGTTGTCAAGCTTAGTATGCTAATGAAGTGGTTTTGCAGTTCATAGTCCGAAGTCCCTGTGGGTACACACATCCATTGCTGATTGTGGTGCTTTGTCTTTGATATTGGAATTGCAGTCCCAAACTTGCCTCCAGCCATCCCTTCAGTAGCTTGTCCAAGTATGCGTAACACTTCCCTTACACACAAATGAATTATTTCCCCCAGCAACTCCTTTATTAGCTTGTATTAAGCATGCACAAGCACTAAAAAAAATGACACAAATAAAATTATTTTGCCCAACGATCATTTCAGCAGTTTGACCATGTATGCACAAGCACTTCCCTGACACAAATGAATTATTTCCCCAAGTGACCCCTTCAGTAACGTTTCCTAGTATGCACAAGCATTAAACTAAAACATTTTACCCAAGTGACCCCTTCAGTAACATTTCCTAGTCTGCACAAGCACTAAAATAAAACATTTCTTCCAAGTGAGCCCTTCACTAACTTTACTACTCTGCATCACCTAAATGAAACATTTCCCCAAGCAACCCCTTCAGGAGTATGTCCTAGTTTGCAGAAGCACCAAACTGAAGCATTAACACAAGTGACCACTTCAGGAGTATTTCCTAGTATGCACAAACATCAAAATGAAACATTTCTCCAAGTGGCTCCTTCAGGAGTATGTCCTAGTATGCAGAAGCACTAAAATGAAACATTTCCCCAAGCGACCCCTTCAAGAGTATGTCCTAGTAGGCACAAACACAAAAATGAAACATTTCTTCCAAGTGAGCCCTTCACTAACTTTACTACTCTGCATCATCTAAATGAAACATTTCCCCAAGCAACCCCGTCAGGAGTATGTCCTAGTTTGCAGAAGCACCAAAATGAAGCATTAACCCAAGTGACCACTTCAGGAGTATTTCCTAGTATGCACAAACATCAAAATGAAACATTTCTCCAAGTGACTCCTTCAGGAGTATGTCCTAGTATGCAGAAGCACTAAAATTAAACATTTCCCCAAGCGACCCCTTCAAGAGTATGTCCTAGTAGGCACAAACACAAAAATAAAGCATTTCTCCAAGTGACTCCTTCAGGAGTATGTCCTAGTATGCAGAAGCACTAAAATGAAACATTTCCCCAAGCGACCCCTTCAAGAGTATGTCCTAGTAGGCACAAACACAAAAATGAAACATTTCTCCAAATGACCCCTTCAGTGAAACGTCCATGCCACCCCTTCAGTAAAATGTCTAAGTATGGGCAAGCACCAACTAATCTCCCCTCACATCTCCGTATACTCTAAGAAAACTTCTGCTTATTGCTGTAAATTCAGGGCTGTTCACATGCTTAGTATGCAAATGAGCTGATTATAGATTATGCATCAAACTCATACGTGTAAGGCCCCATGTCAGTGTAGAAGCAGTCCCCCTGTCACTTATGCGTTAAGCATGTTATGCTTTTGTGATAGAGGCATGTTTAGAGCAATTCCTTAGCATCTTTGTGTGAATGCTGAAAGTCCAGGATATGCAAATCCACGTAGCACCACTCTTGACTGATCACCACTATGAAAATGCGAAGGCCTGGACAGTGAACACCACCATTAAAGCAGACTTGAGTTACTTCACTCACAAAACCAAATGTAAAACAAACTGCATATAGACTATTTACACTGGAAATGCAGTGTTTTTTTTCCTCAAGACTTTTTTTCCTTGAAGTTCTAAATGAAAAACCTGTCATAAAAGTATAGTGCAAAAGTCCTGCAGTTTGGAGCTTATAAAGACCAGCTGCTGCAATACTGATTCAGTTGCAAACAAGAACATAACAATATTTTTTACCTTTCTGTTCAGGTAAAATTACAACAAGTAGTTCTTCCAGTTCTGTCTGTATCAAGGCTGCAGATAGGTTACAGAGCGATAGCAGAAGAGTCCCAGCAGTTTACAGCTGTACAAGGCATTCCGTCACTCACACACCACCAACAGCTGCTAGTTTTTTTCTACAGCAAAGTAGCTGAAACTGCTTCCGCGGTCCTCTCCCCCTCATATTAGAAACCTCCCAGTTTAAAAATAAGATGCCTGTTTCAACTGTTGAATCTAACAGGCTGAGCTCAGATTATTCCATTTGTTCAGGATTACTTTTAAACCATTTCAGCCACTTAAAATGCCACCTACCATAGAAATGTCAGGTCCAATGAAGTCTAACAGGTCTGGATTAGATTATCATCCCCCTACCACCGCATTCAGTGGCTTATTACATTCTGTTCTTCAAATCTGTCCTCCTCAGGGCCCTGTGGGACAGTTGTGGAAAACACCATACCAACCAGATGGTAAAACAGCATCACTCTGTCTTATCTAGTCTCTCACCTCAAGAACCCATTTATATTTGCATGCAACACCCCTTTTTGGTGTTGGTTTGTCATGTTATAGGGCTCTAGTCGTACACTCTTATCCATTCATCCTACCATTTATTCATCTAATCTCCTGCACCTTGTTAAGGTGAATGTGGTCACTGGCCATACTGTTTGTGTACTAGTTGTGTTCTGTGAATTGTGTTCTTTTGTTTCTGTTCATTTGAATGTCTGTAGTTCCTGTTTTCTTTCATTGTGATGAAGCATAATTTGTTATACCTTTTAATAAACTGTCTAATTTCTTCCAATAGTTGGAAAGATGGTGTATTTCTTTAAATCTAAGTTTTGGAGCATTTTATAGGCTTTAGAAATTGTTTTTTCTTGTAAGAAGGTATTAAACAAAGTATCAAGGAATATCAAATTGTCACTAGACTCTTAATTAACTTAATTTTGTCAAAATTAGTTCTATTTGCCTTAAATTTCTAGATATCCTAACTACAAAATCAAACATCAGTAACATTCCAATTCCAAAGTTTTGCTATACACAATTAATGAAAATTACAATGCTTATATGACCCCATTGAAAATTGCTAGTTTCAATACATTGTCCTTCTCACACTGTACAGAATGCCAAGCAGAAAATGCCGATCTGCTCCATATACTCTGGGCTTGTCCCTTCTCAAATAAACACTGGGAAAGATTACATGCAAATGTATCTAAAATTGGAATTCACAGCGTCCCACAGAACTGGCAATTTTCCATATTCCACATATTCCAAGAAAAATTGAACAACGCTAATATAAGAATATTAATAATGGAGTTGTTATTGAAACATTACATAGTTATTAATTGGAAAAACAGAAAATCTATTTCATAGATAACATTTACTGAACTGGCTTTTAAATCTATTAAGACATATAAATTTATATATAAAATGAAAACGGCTAAACTTCTCACTTTAAATAATTGGATGATCATATCAATGTTACTGTAGATGATTAAGGTGATACATTAGGTGTCAGCAACACTCAGTCTTAAGACTTTTTCAGGCCCATTAGCTCTAAATGGAAATGTTTTAAGTATTACCTAACTTATCTATCTGGAATGTAGATTGAGAGCTTGTTTATTTTCAGCTGTTTGTGCTGCTAATTGGGGCGGGCGGGGGGGGGTGGTACATAGTTATAAATAATGGCATTACGTTTCTGTATATCATAATATGTATCGAGTCTTGTAATCTTAACAAAATGCTAATACTTTATCTACTTTTTTTACCATGATGTCATCGAATAGTTACATTATTGCTATTTTAAATGTTTGTTTTTGGCATTAAGAAATTTTATAATTATAATAATAAAAATATGTATAAAAAATTATTTTTTGTAGCTTTAAGTGTTACATTGCATGATACCTACCTTACTGATAAAGATGTAATAAGCTTCAAAATACTGTTGCATATCCAGCAAAACAAGAACATATTTTTTGTGTATTTTGAAAGAGACAATGATTATCTATGCATTAAAACATGTTATTTTCTGAGATTTAGAGCCATAGCAGATACACACTAATACAAGGTCACCAGTGTAATGAGAAGCAGTGTATGGCCAGTGGGTACCCAACTGGCTGAAGAGGAACCAGTATGCACAAGTGCTGTAAAGGAGCAACATGAAGTCGGTGTGTGGTATTAATCTGTGGGCAATGATGGCCTGTAAGACAAGAACTAGAATTGTGTTCTGTAAGCCAACAGCAAGAATGAATGAGAAACTGTAGAGTGGAAGATGATTCATTTTGCCAGATGTGAAGCACATAGATCCAGGGATAAGACAGTTCTGTGAATCCTACAACTTTGAAAAATAAAGCATGATTGCCAAAGAAGCACAGTAAATTTTGAAACTCGTTGTAATGCCATTAGAGTTTTTATAGAGGGATTTTACCCCCTACATCCCCTGATATGAGAGACAGCATTCCCAAGCCCTTTCTACTTTTGACTTCAAGGTTGCTGTACCTTAGTGTAACAGGTATATTCCAATGTACTGGAACAAAAGACTTTGAATATATTCGCTGTATTCACACACAGTCTTGGATTTTCAGCAGTTACCATTACAGTCCTCAGAATTTCAGCATGAGGCCATACAGAATTTTGTGTACTGGTAGTAAAACATCAAAATCGATTACATGGTTTCTTCACACAGAAAGAGTTTAGCTTACAGTTACATTAAATCAGACTGTTAAGAGGAATGTGGAGGCTTAATGCCACATGTGGAAGGCCTTTTACCTACTGGAAGAACTGCTTTAATCTATATAGCTTAGAATGCTTTACGGATCAAAAAAACATGTATTAAAAAGGAAAAAACCTCCATAGTGCACTCACAAATGTTTAACTGCTTGTGGTAGTCATATTTTATTTATTTTTTTTTTACTTCCCAGTGACACGTTTCAGTCTGTGGTTTAACTACAAGTATCATCAAAGGACCATGCATGTAGCACAGTTAGAGAAGTTCCAGTAATGCTGTTATACAGTTAGTTTTAACAAAGATTTGAAGTGGGCTAAACAGACAGATTAGTTAAGTTGGTTTCAGGCAGCATGCGCTTCTAACAAGAGATGAACACAGGGAAGCGTACTTAAAAATTCACATACAATGTTACGTATTTTACATGAAGAATGTTGGGACAGCAGTAACTGTGTCATATACATTTTGAACATTTTCAACAAGGATTCCAGTAGTTGCTATGTTGAGTAAACAGTATTTCTGCATTGGGTAATAAAACTTAAATATATGATATTTTGTTTCCTTGGTAATGTTATAAATCCACCTGTGCCCCAACTAAAGTAGTATTATTGCTTGCAGGAACAACTGTTAGAAACTTTTGTTAATAGTGGATTGGTATTTTTTTCTTGTACAGTGTTTACGATCTACAACCTATGCTGTCAGACTAAGCAAACCTAATTATCCCTAGAAACAGACTTAATTTCTCTGACCACAGTTTCCCAAATCTGTCTCTCCCTCCTTCTGGGATACTGCACACTATCCCTTTAAAAATTCAATTACTACTCCTATCTTGAATTTTGGAGACGGTAACTGAAGTCAAGATTGGCAAGGGAGACCTAGGTAAGTGTGCATGGGGGTATTTGAAACGTATTAGCTGTCCTCCTCACAGAGCAGGTAGCCCCAGAGGAGAGTATGGGACTTATTATCCAGCTCTCTCTTTGCAGATCGAAAGGCAGGCCAATGTATGAAATGTTTCATAGTGATATAGACGAAAGTGAGCCCTTGATGTGATGTTGAATAAGGCCTGATATCAACAGTGCTGTTGGTCTGTAGTATTAGGGAACTGATGTACAACAAGTTCTCCCAGAATATCTTGCTTTCTGTGCATTTCTGTGATTTAAATTTTGCTATCAAGTGTGCAATAAATACATGCTTGGCTATGTCCATTTAGCTACAATTGTATTGCCTATGTCTTTCTTTTATGACAGTTCTTAGTGAAGACTAAGCAAGTAATAATACCCGATAGGATAGGCATTACTGGGGAAATAATGACCTGCCCAGGGGTGTTATGAGGCCCAATGCCACAAGCATTGATCTCTCCACCTGCTGCAAGGGTTATTATTTCCCCTATAATGTTCACACTGGAGGGCATTATTGTACCTAGATAATGGGCTATGTGTTAAATTGTTTTAGATTTTTTTGTTGTGTTGCTGTTGTTGTTATTTGTATTAGTACATACATATTTTTATATGTTTTTGATATAAAATAGATCCTTTGGCTAATATTTCAAACTTGTTGTAGCATATGTAATTTCTGTTTTATATTTGAAATATAAGTTATGTAAATTGTTAACGTTCACATTCACATACAAACATCACATGAGGGTTTGTGTGCATGCACACACACACACATACAGGCTGACATGTATAATCAGAAACAGACATCTACACATAAACACACAAATGTGCCTAGCAGTTACAGCTAACTTAACTGAATTTAGAAGTCTCACTGTGATAACATTAATAAAAAAATTAGTACAGTGCAAGGCATTATACCCCCCACATGCATGTCGGCTGTACCTAATTTTGCTCTGCCCCTCGAAAATATTTGATTTTGTGGTAAATCACTTAAGATTACTGTCAGTCAGTGAAGCCAGACATTGTAGTTTCACAGTTCTTATTGTTTAGTAAATGCATGCTGATGGGAAACCTCTTGCTCTCTTTTCTGAAGTGAATTAGGGTTACACTCATAGGTTCGTAGGAGGTTATTGGGCTAACGGCCCTAGAGCCTTTACAAGTCTAGCCACATTAATCCTGAGTTGCTCCACTTATCCTTGGTTAGATGGGTGACATTCACAGAGTGACTGTATGGTCAACACTGACTGCACCTGTCAATAAGGGACTTAGGCACCAACCCCAGGGTGAATTTGTGGTCATTGTGCCTGATTTCAGGTATTTTGCCCTTGTGTTGTTGGCTTTATTCATGATTGTAGAGAAAAGAAGTTGACAGCTATGCGCCCTATATCTTACATGCTGTCTCTCTTGCTCACTCTGTTTCTCACACACACACATACACACGCGCATATGCATACAAACACACAGCCACACCACACACACACACACACACACACACACACATTAGTTTTTTGGAATTTTATAGTCACTAATCAGCAAGGCCATGTTTAGCGAGTATAAAAAAAAGGGGGGTCCGCCATTTGATTTTTCTTTCAGTTCATGCTTCACAGCAGCTTAAAATGCTGCTGAGAAGTGGCAGTCTTGTTTTTCTAATGGGCAATATCTGTATATTATCATTCTGTTGGATGACATTCATTTTTCACCAGGGTGATGATGTACATTTAGCCCATTATCTAAAGCACAGTAAAGATGTTGTAAGTAATTGTGGGAAGAATACACAAGTGCCCCAATTTTAAAGACTTGCTGTGTGTGCAGGAGACTTGCTCACATCTAAGCCTGCCTTATAGAGATGCCTTACACTAGATTAAGTCACTTACACCAAGAGCAAGTCTTTTGGAATCAGAGCAAGTATGTTACATGTCAAAAGGTGTAAACATGGCCAACCTTACACATATGTGAACTACGCAGTCACCTAGGGTGCCATTTGGCCAGGAGCACTTACCTAGCTTATCTGCCAGTACAGCTCAGCTGTTCAGTATTAAAAAAAAAATTCTGCCTTTGAAAACTTAAGTTGCATGCTGTTATGATATGCTGAATGGCACATTTAAATGGTTTTACAGTATATTTATTTTGGACAGCTGCAGCTTTAAGACTTTTATTGGCGGAGCCAATTTGGCAAGTTATAGCTGTAGCCAGTGAATAAGTTATAGCTGTAGCCAGTGAATAAATGCAACAGAGAGTCAAAGGGTCCTAGAGCTATGCAAGACTTAGAAGGGAAAAAAGTGTTCAGAATATAAGAAGCAAGTGATCAGCAACTGTTGATCCAGGTGATGGAATCTGTTTTATTTTGCTTATACTGTTGTATTATTAAGGTACTATGGCTCGTGGTGGCTGACAGTGACTTTCCAGGAATGTGCCGTGTTGTGCTAATGCTAGCTTAAATATACTTTTTAAAGATCTTTGGGTGTTGTCAAGGCATCCTCAGAATTAAAGAAACATGGCTGGAAAGAAGAGGGCTAGAGTGACTGGTTGAAAGGGTCAGGAAAGCAATAGGAGGCAATTGGATGGTGAGTATTAATAGCCAAGCTCCCTGTGATAGGTAGTGGGAAGATGTTTCCTCTTATTGAAGTGATGTAGTCCTGAAAGATGTGGAACTTGGATTTTAGCTTGAGGTAGGCAACCCTTTACACAACTGCTGACTGAATAGCCCTGTGTACATGTTCTGTTGAGCACTAAATCCACTGGCTATTGGCCAAGTATTGCAGGTATCACCTACCCACTCCTTTTATCTTCCTATCACTTCAATATCTTGCAAGAGAAGAAGTTATGATTTTTGGCATTCTGCTCAGTCAAAAGATGCAAAACTTGAAATAGCTTATGACACATTTCAGTACACATTGTCATAATGTAAAGTCACTGTTTGTATTGTTTTAACTATTTGATGTTTTGCATGAGTCATTTAAGTTGTGTGTTTATCTATTTTCACATTTCTTTTTGGTAATTCTTGTATTTGGCAACTGATGTGTTCTTTAGCTTGTATGTGCATCGTACTTTAAAATAAATAAATAAATTTTACTGGAAGGTGCAGGAAAACCTTATTGTGCTACCTTCTTGGGTTCTCACAAGCTTGGCACCCCAGCTACTGTTTTTCTTCTTTTTTTTAAATTTCAAACCTATATCCTTTCCCTCTAAATATTGTGTGTGGCCATGTTACACACAACTTGCAAAGCCTGATATTTTGTTTACTTCCTATTGCTCCCTAGCAGCACTGTTGATGTCATTATGTTTGTCCTTGAATGTTGATGATGCTGCAGGGCATGCCAGAGCTGAGTGATGATGTCCGCAAATAAGCAGGAAGTGAAACTCAAAATGAAAAATTAGAATTTATAGGGACCATTCATGAATTCTTAGCACCTTCTTATTTTGAGCCCCAAAGCAGAATTTTCCATCAAATTCAGATCAGTTGAGATGTATGTTAAAGTACATGTTTAGACACACAAATTATTACTAGTTGCTTTGCAAATACAATTTAAAAGAACATTACATTTTTGTATCTCTTGAAAAGTTGGGAGTTTAGTAGAAAGATAGCTGTTTCTGTGACAAGGAACCACTTTAAAACCTGAATGAGGCTACAGTGGTGGATGTACAACTAAGCTAGAAGTGCAAATCTGAAAGCCCATATTCACCTTTGGTTACCAACCCATTTTTTTTGGATGTGGTTGATCTTGCAATGGAAGACAGGAGATGGGAAATCTTGTAGCATAAAAAAAAGAACTCAAAAGTATTGAGTCAACGCGATGAATAAAATATGCAGTCCTTTTAATAGTAAAAAATGTGAACGCTTTTGCAGTGTAAGTACTGCTTCATCAGACATAACAAAATAACTGACACCACTGTTTAAATAGTAAAGTGAAAGTATTGCATCCAATAGGGTGTGTACTATAAAATAAAGTGACAGATACATATAAAAAGCTTTAAAACCAAATATATTAAAATCTCATATAGCTATGAGTAACCATAACAAAAACTATCTGCACAGCTCCCTTTGTTTCAAAAAGGGCTTTAATGAAATCTTTTCATTTAAACCTTTACCCCTGTCTACTTGTAACTTCAACATCCATTTAACCTCCTGTGTTTCTGTATAACTCTCTATGTCACCACCCCTGTTACTGCCATACACTCTCTGTATGACCATGAATTTGAGCTCGTGATGACTCAGCAAGGGCATAGTGCTTCGACAATGCATTATTCTCTGAATTGTTGCTAAGGCCATATATGTGTTCGCGAATACGGTCCTTTAGCCTATGGTTGGTAGTCATTTTAAAAGGACTGTATATTTTATTCATCACTTTGACTCAATCCTTTTATGAGTTCTTTGTTTTCCTGCTTTGTGGGGATTGAGTTATTCACCATCTGTGCAGCAGTTTGTGTTTGTTGAATCTTATAGCATAGCTTGATTTGAGATATTACTTTTTTTGCTAAGTTATCAGAATGAGTTGAAATTGTTAATGAAGAATCTAGTTTAATGCCAGGATATTTATATTCTGAGACATTTGGTATCACGTTTCCACGTAAGTCATTAATTGAAAATGTTGCTATATTAGTTAGTTTTCACGGCTGGAGTGCCTTCTGTGTGGAGTCTGCATGTCCTCCCCACGGTCGAGTGGCCACCAAAAGACATGCGTGAATGGGCGTGCCTTCGCTGAAGGTTGGGAATCGGGCTGGCAACTCGGCACCATAAAAAATCTACTGCCAATCATTAGCGGACCGGAGTTCCTCTGTGGCGACCCCTAACTGGGAAAAGCCAAAAAGACAAACAACAACAAAAAAGCAAAGTGCATGACATTAGTTTTAGTGCGATTTATCTGTAATTTGTTATTGCCAGACCGTTGACATAAAGCTGTAAAGCTTTTCTACAATTGTGTTTATACAGTGATGAGAGATTTTGTAGATGTGAGTGGTATATTATCAGCTTGTAGTATTATGTGTAATGATGGTAGATTTCTTGTGAGATAATTTATGAAAAGGGGGCCTAGTACCGAACCTTGAGGAGCACCATTTTTCAGTGTTCCTTTTTCTTTTGGTTATTGTAATGTACTGGAAGGGATGTAGTTCCCTTATTTCAAAATTTAAATCTTTTGGGTTTGTTTAGTAAACGATTGTTGTTCATTGTTTCAAAGGCATGGGTCATGTCAATAAAGATACCTCCTGTATCATATTACAATAGATGGTATCAGTTGCTGTTAGTCATAAAGCTACAGTATTGAACCCATCGTGGAAGCCATGATGCTGGTCTGTGAGTAAGCGACAGTTATTAATTTAAGTATTTATTTGTAGACAGCTGTCTCAAAAGATTTTTGCTATTTGCCTGATATTGTGAAATGGTTGATAATCATTTAGAGGTGAGTATATTTTGGGGAAATGGGATAATGATTGCATGTTTAAAGGATGGTGGTATGATACCTTTCGTCAGGGAGAGATTTAAAGTACAATCTTTGCAATTTTTTTCTGCTGATCTGAGTAGGAAATTTCAGTTTACAATGCTAAATTTAGCAGGTGAGTTTCAGTTATTTAATAGTGTTTTTTTTTTAGTTTAAATTTTGGAAATTTCATTAAAGTAGAATGTTGCAGCATATTCTGCTTAAAAGTAGAGGGGCTCTATATCATTATTAGAAGTAACATGTAAAGGACTTAAAACCGGTCAGTAATAATTTGAAATGAGGCAGCGGGAAAGGCTTTGAAATCTTTGGTATGAAAGCAACTTGAGTTTGAGGTATGTAAAGTTGTTTGTGAGGAATTTGTTAAACTGTTCTAGATAAAAAAAAATAAAACACTTACATGATATAATGAGTGGTGTATAAGTAAAAGATGTTTAGCCTGAATGTTCAGAAATTTTAAAAGTTTTATTTTCTGGTCTAGTAGTTACAGAAACATGTGGAATGCAGCTTGTGCACTTGTGTGAAGATTGATTTTTCACTGTATTTGTGAACATTGTGTGTGTGTGTGTGTGTGTGTGTGTGTGTGTGTGTGTGTGTGTGTGTGTGTGTGTGTGTGTGTGTATCTTTCTTTGAAGTACAGAAACCACGAAATTGATTATATTTAGTAGGGGGTCCAAATGTGACAGCCTGTTGACTCTTACAACCAGAGAAAAATATGTTTACTTTTATGCAGTGAAAGTATTTTGTTTAGTTAGACTGAATTTGACCATTTTGTTTTCAGAATATTTGTGCTTTGGTTGTTTGATTTCAGTAAACTGACATTCTTCATGTGATTTTTAGCTTTTGCAATTTGTGCTGAAGCAACAGCTGACATAGAGTAATATCTGAAATTAAATTATTACTTTTGCTGAATAAAAATAAAAGTGCATGGGTTATTTATTTATTTTTATATTTTGTCTTAAAGGATTACAGATAGTTTTTGTATCAAAGCTTTAAATAATTTCCCTTTTGCCTGTTTTTTTTTTTCAACAGTTTGAACATAGTCCACTGCAGCTGATCCAGCAAAAACGGCGTAGCTTGCTAAATAATGTCTGCAAAATGTACACACGAAAGCGACGAGTCCTGACAACGGAAGACCTCAAACACCTCATTGTGGATGACAACCATGGTCTTTTATACTGCTATGTCCCAAAGGTGGCATGTACAAACTGGAAGAGGGTGATGATGATCCTCAGTGGACAAAATAAATATAGTGACCCTTTGAAAATTCCTGCAAATGAGGCCCATATTTCATCAAACCTAAAAACTCTTTCAGACTACAGCACAAATGAAATTAACTATCGTTTGAGAAATTACCTCAAGTTCATCTTTGTCAGGGAACCTTTCGAGCGGTTAGTCTCAGCCTACAGGAATAAATTCACTAGGAAGTATAATACAGCCTTCCACAAACGATATGGCACCAAAATTGTTAAGCGTCATAGGAGGAATCCTACTTCGGAAGCTTTGGAAAAGGGAGATGATGTCAAGTTCAATGAGTTTGTCTATTATTTGGTAGACCCCCATACACAACGAGAAGAACCATTTAATGAACACTGGGAGAGGGTCCATTCACTTTGCCATCCTTGTATTATTCACTATGATGTCATTGGCAAGTATGAAACATTAGCAGATGATGCTAGATATGTCCTGCAGCTTATTGGTGCTGACAAAACTGTGAAGTTCCCCACATCTTCCAAATCTACAAGGACTACAGATGATTTGACAGCAGAATTCTTCAATAACCTCAGTCCGTTTTACCAAAAGAAGCTTTATAATTTATACAGAATGGACTTTTTATTGTTTAACTATTCTATGCCTTCTTATTTAGATATACGATGATTATAAGCCCTTCACTGTCAGATGTATCGTTAAACCTGTATCAAGGACAGATTGTTTTTTTTTTCAAAATGCAGTACCAGAAGTGACATGTTGTTGACCACTGTAGGGTAGGAAGCCTACCCTGAAATACTGTTATGAATTCTGGATACCGAGCAAAGAACAATTTAGTATTAAAATTTCAATCGAATAGCTATATCTCTGCCACTCATCTGGATCTTAAGATGAAATCCTAACTCTGCTGGTCATGGTTGGGGTTTTGCCTATCAAGCTATCAGTGGTATTAGACCACCATCCTGGCTACCATTGCTGGACAGAGTGAAAGGGTTGGGAAAAGAAGCAGCTGGTTAACCTGCAAATAGCATGTGTCAGAGGTCATTTAAACGTGGGTGTCCACATTAAGTTGTAGCAAGCACTAGTGATGGGGGATGGTGGCATATGCCAGTTTACACTGCTGTGGTAGTATTTGCTGGAAAAAAAAAACACATGATCAGGATATGTGACTGAATAAAATAACAGTATTTTCTTATTTTTATGACTGCTATATTAAGACTTTTCTGTTTAAATATTGATTTTTTTTTCAAATGGCAATGACTTTTAATGTAAAAGAAATTTTTTTTTTTTTATGGTTTTAATACCTTTGTTCAGGAAGTAGCTAGTCTGTGTTAAAAAAATACCTGTATTTCAACTCCTTTCACTCCCAAGAAATGTTGCTGTGTCTGTCAAACTTACATTCTGAATTAATAAAATTGTTTTGAGAGGTCATTTTAGGAAGAGAGAGGTTATCATGTCCTGGACCTGCATAACTCCAGTTGCAGCACCAAATATAACCACCTTATGGCATAAGAACATAGTTTTGGTGCCTTTTTTAAGTCGAATGTTGATGTAGTAAAAAGGGTGCCAGTATTAATGTGTTAAAAATGACAGTTCCGCATAGTCAGGGAAACCTACTTTTTACATATCCCTAATTAAATATGTAGATGTGGTAATGTGGTAATTGTTGTCTGCTATAAAATGAAGTATGATTTTCTTTTAAAGCTTTTTTGTCAAAAAAAAAACGTTTTGCTGTCTGACATGCATGTTGGTACAAGTGTAAGATTTTTTTTTATAGAATTGAACACTTTCAGACAAGGTGCTACATAAAGAGATTACTGAATGAATGTCCACACTATTCACTGTGACAGTTGTCCTTCCTTGTATTACAGATCTCTTAAGTTGAGCAGAGCCAAGCCCTTGAAGTGATAACATTGTCATTGTTTTGCTGGTTTACAGTACCCACTGGAGTCTGAATATTAAATGAACACGTTTAAAAATGTTTTTTTTTTATGTGGTTAAGGGTCTTCACAGTAAAAACCATTAGTCTCTGCACCAGCCAATATATAAATCAGACACTGTGAAATCCTGCTTGCTTCTGTGTGAAAATGCATTTGGTCGAATAAAAGGCATCAAAGCACTGTGAATTTCTATTTTTTGTATAAGTAGGCATGCTTCTTCTTGTAAAAGAATCAAAGAACTCCAAGAAAGTCTGATGCAAGCATTTCCAATGACTGTTCCTATGGTTCATACTAGAGTATACTGACTTGTAGATGTAACACACATCGGTATCTTTACTGTAAGTGACTGATTTTCCATAGATGTGTAAAGAGGACACTGGTACTATGATAGTACAGTTGTATAAAAATCTTACCATAGCAGTAGATGTCCTTACCTTCACTGCCGCAGTATTCTTAGATGGAATTCCCTGCCTTGGAAGCCCGAATGTCCATCCGGTCTACCAAAGACTACTACTTGTTTTTAAAAGGCATGCCGAACATCACCCAAATGCTACTTGTGTAGCGTAGGGCATAGAGGTGATGATCAGGCCTACCATAATCAGAACTGAATGCCGCAGTAGGAGCACAGTCCATGAAAACCGAGGGGTAACCTGTGTAATCAGGAAGGCAAAAGACTAGGGGGATGGAGGGAGGGAAGTACTGCAGCAGTGAAGGCAAGGACATCTACTGTTATGGTAAGATTTTACAAAACTGTACTATGTCCTTACATTCACTGCTGCAGTATTCTTAACAGATGGGAGAGTGCAAAAGCTGAAGAGGAAACTTGGGAGGGGGAAGGAGCAGAAGAGTTCCCTAAAAAACCATGAAGACTGGCACTAGATAAACCAGCCCTTGCTCTAGAACTTGTAGTGCTTGGTAAAGGTATGCACAGATGTCCAGGCAGCTGCCTCAAGATTAGAATTAGTATGTAAGCCCTTGAAAAAAAAGCACCCAAAGAAGACACAGCTCTAGTAGAATGAGCCTTAACTGAAGAAGGAAGGCTCTTGCCATGAAAAGTGTAACAAAAGGAAATAGGCTTAGAAATCCAAGAAGAAATAGTTTATTTGGATACAGCAAGTGCCAAAGATCTGGGATGAAAAGAAACTGATAACTGATCAGACTTATTAATAGCCTTAGTGTTATCCAGATAAACCCTGTGTTGCCTATGCATATCCAAAGTATGCAGCACGCTCTCACTGTCAGATTGCGGGGAAAAAGTAGGCAAATTAGTAGACTGATTCAGTGATAGTTCATTAACCACCTTAGACATAAAAAAGGGTTAGTGCGCAAGGACAGCCTCTCCTTATGAAAGACCAAAAAAGGAGGACAAGCTGTAAGGGCCTGCAACTCAGACACCCATCTGGCAGAAGTAAGAGCTAACAAAAGAACAATCTTCCAGGAACAATGTAGCAAGAAAACTGAAGCAGCTCAAAAGGAGCCTGAGACAACTTCTCCAAAACAAAATTAAGATTCCAGAGGGAAGGAGGAACAGGCTTCCTGGTAGGTCTAATATTAAGGACACCTTTAAGAAACTGCTTAACCTCATATCTAGGTGTTAAAGGAAGAGAAAAAGGCAGACAAGCAGAGAGAGCTGATAAGTGGGCCTTAATGGAAGAATAGGCTAGACCACCATTGAGCAGCTCACAAAATTAAGAGAGAACCAAAGGAACATCCACAGTTAGTGGGTTAAGGTTACAAGAGAGACACCAAATAGAAAACATCTTCCATTTGGATAAGTATGATTTCCTAGTAGTAGGTTTCCTGGCCTCCTTCATGACTTGCTGCACATCCTTAGAAAAAAGGTGTCTGTGAGGAATCAAAATCCTATCACCCACAGTGTCATTTGAAGTGTGTACAGGTGGGGATGGATGAGAAATCCCTTGTCTTGTGTGAATAGATCCACCTTGTGACGTAAGTTGCAATGATTGCCCCTGGCTTGATGCAAATGTAGAGGGAACCAGTGCTTGTTGCAGTCAAAAGGGAGTCACCAATAAGGAGCATACTGTTGAATCTTGAACAGGACTTTCGGAATAAGAAGAAGGGGAGGGAAAGCATAAAGCAACATCCCCTTCCAAGAAAATGAGAGGGTGTCCACCTTTCACACAAGAAGACCTGGGACTCTGGCACAAAAGAGAGGAAGTTGTCTCTTCAGAGGGGAAGCAAAATGATCCACTTGAGGAGTACCCCACTGGTGGATAATGTCAAAAAACACATCCCTGTAAAGCAACCATTCATGGGACTGAGTTAAGGACATGCTCAGTGTGTCTGCCACAAGGTTCTGACTGGAAGGGATATAAACTGCTTGAAGAGTCACTTAATACTTGACATCAAGATCCCATATCAGAAGTATCAACCAGCAAAGAATATTAGATCTTATTTCTCCCTGTTTGTTAATATACCACATCACTGTGGTATTGTCTGTGAACATCTTGAGAGGCCCTGGAAAGAAAAGAGGATGAAAGGCCTGAAGAGCCAGCAGAAGAGCTCTCATCTCTTTCACACTGATGTGCTCCTTCTGCTGACGAGGTGACCAGACTCACTGTACCTTTAGGGAGGCAAATGTCATCCCCCATCCCATGTCTGAAGTATCTGTGAGCAATTCATAATAGGGAAAGGGGGGATAAAATGGGATCCCTGGATTCAGAGACAACTACTGAATCTACCAGTGAAGTTCCTGTCTGAGACAAGGAAGAAGAGGAACTACAAAGTCTAGAGGATGTGCATGTTGGAGTCACACTGACTTTAGAAACTACTGAAACTTTCTCATGTGAAGTTTGGAAAGAGGGAGCATCGTAATGGTGGATGCCATGAAACCCACAGCTCTCAGAAATTCCCTGATGGTAATGGGATCCAGAGGAAGAAGAGTTTGAAAGAAAAAAATGAGAGTTAAGGACTTTGGAGAGGCAGGGGATGCAAGCATTGGCACTGTCTGAATCCTGCAACCCAGAAAAACATGATCCTGAAAAGGAGTCAGAGAAGATGTTTTGAAATTTATAGTGAACCCCAAGATCTGAAGAAGGAAAATGGCAAAATGAAGATTTTGCAAAAGGGTCTCGGAGCAGGATGCCTGAATCAACAGGTCATCTAAGTAAGGAAAAATTTGGATCCCTCGAAGCCTGTAAAAAGCAATCACAGGAGCAAGGCATTTCCTGAACACCTGTGGGGCAGTAGAAAGGCCAAAAGGCAAAGCAAAGAACTGAAAAAGCAAGAAAGCAACACAGAAACGCAAAAACTTCCTGAAAACAGGATGGATCAGAATATAGAGATAAGCATCAGATCCAGAGACACCATATAGGCCTGAGGGAGCAAGAGAGCCCATGCTGTGGAATAGACTTCCCATACATGTCAAGCAGAGCACCTCACTGGCCTTCTTCAAGAGAAATGTTGATGAGTGGATGGGAAATAGAGAAGTTTCACCCCGGGGATCACTCCAGTGGCTGTACTTGATAGAGGCACTGGGAACTAACGTTGGGCAGCACAATCCCAGGGCACTTCAATGGGCTAGGCTTGTAAAGGCTCCAGGGCCATTAGCCTAGTACACACCTATGAACCTATGAAGAGAGGAAACAGAATCTGAAGGGACAACATCCGAAAGGAAGGCACTTTTAGAAAAGTAAACAGTTAAAGATGGGGAGGCAGTTAGGCAGAATATCCACAACGAAAATTTTATATCGAAGCTGAAGTAGCACTAAAACACTACTACATACCACACTTTATATCCAAAGATTTTCAATTCACCAACAAAGTTCCTTTGATCCTTAAGATAATCAGTAAATCCACTAGAGAATTATAAGTTCATCGAGGATAAGTCAAACAAATAGAGCAACAATCTGGCAGTTTTCACTTCACCATCTGATTCCATAAACACGCAGATCAACCAAGGGAAATGTTTAAAACGTAGGTTTATTCAAAAACAATAAATCGGCAAGCATTTTCACCCGTAGGCTTCATACTGACTCTAGGATCACACTACAATGGGGAAAAGGGCATATACCTTTCAGCAAAATGAGTTTCAGTCAAATGAGTTTTCAGTGAAGTGAGCTTTCAGTCAAGTATGCTCAGTGAAATGAGTTTCAATCTAGTGAGTTTTTAGTCAAGTGAAGTAGACCCATATATATATATATATATATATATATATATATATATATATATATATATATATATATACACACACACACACACACACACACATAGATTCAAAGGTGTGTACTAGGCTAATGGCCCTGGAGACTTTACAAGCCTAGCCCAAAAAAATTGCCCAGGCACCGTGCCACCCAATGTTAGGTCACAGTACCCCTATCCAGTAGGGCAACTGTAGTGATCCCTGGGGTGAACTTTCTGTTACCCATCCACTCGTCAAGATCTCTCTTGAAGAGGGCCAGCGAGATGCTCTGCTTGACATGAATGGAAAGCTTATTCCAGAGTATGGGCAATCTTTGGGAGATGAACCTGTGCCTCCAGCATGTTCTGTTAATTGTGGTAATGAGGTTGTGATCTCTGGAACGTGTGGCGTGGGGAATTGGGATTTCTTTAGGTGTAGCATTTCAAGTAGGGCTGGATCAGACATGGCTTTGTAAGTCAAGCAGAGATCACCTCTAAGCAGACGATAAGAGACTGAGAACAGTTGAAGTTTCTTGAGTCTGTCCATGTAGGACATGTGTTTAAACCCTAGGATCCCTTTTATGAGGTACTTCTGTGGCCTCTCCAGCTGTTGTAGGTATCTGGTTAGGTACATTCCAAATGGGGCATTATATTTGATGATTGGTCTAATGAGAGATGAGTAGAGAGGGATAATGACCTCTTTCTTCCTGGATGCAAAACCTTTGGTTATAAGATGTGCCACGTAGAAGGACTGTCTGAGCACAGTGGCAATGTGGTGGTTGAAGGTGAGGTGGCTGTTGACCTGGGTGCCCAAATCTCTTATAGCCCCTTCAGTGTTCAGTGAGTTCCCATCAATGTGGTAAATCATGGGATCTGAGTTTTTTCCAAAGGGTATGATAACGCATTTTTTGGCGTTAAGCTTCAGGCCATGGTTCCAACACCAGTCATTGGTCTCAGAGACGCCCTTTTGTAGGATGTCTGCATCACTTGGGGAGTTGATAATGACTCCTAGCTTGCAATCATCAGCAAACTTGGTCAGCCAGAGTCCTTCTGTGTTGGCTTGAACTTCTGAGAAATAGATGACAAACAGGAGAGGGTCCAGGACTGAGCCCTGTGGGACTCCACTCATGACTGGTCGACAGTCTAACTTGGAATCCGCACCTTTCACTCTGTAGGTCCTGTCTGTGAGCCAATTTGCAACCCACCTAGTGATGTAAGGATTGATCCCTAGTGTGGTGAGTTTATCAATGATACCTGAGTGGGGAATGGTATCAAAGGCCTTGGCCAGGTTGAGGTAGGCTGTATGCACTGCCTTACCCTCATGCACAGCCTTGGTGACTGCCTCGAAGAAGTCAACCAGGTTCAGCAGGCAGGATCTCCCCTTGACAAAGCCAAACTGTGTGGGTTCAAAAGTTTGAAGATTGCGTATATCTTTGTTAAGCAGGTCCATGATGATGCGCTCCATAGCTTTGCATACTAGACTCATCAGGCTAATGGGGCAATAGTTCCTAGGGTCTATAGTTGCTCCCCCTTTATGGAGCGGGATGACTCTAGCAGTGCGCCATTCATTAGGGACATAGCCTGAGGTAAGGCTATTATTGAACAGGGCACACAGATGATGTGCCAGTTCATTTTGTAGCCAGGGTTATTATCAGGTCACATGGATGCTGTATTCTAGGCTGTGGACAATGCAGCTTTTACCTGTGCCAAAGAAATGTAGGGTACCAGGCTTTTTTCTGGTATTGTGATAGGGCCGCTGGGGGGGGGGGGTAAAGTTGGCACCAAATCTGTCGGCCAGTATGTTGGCTATAGCTGTTAGCTCAGTATAGGAGGTGCCATTGTGCAATAACTCAGAACAAATCTGGGTATTGCCTTGGAGGTTTTTGATATAGCTGTAGAAGGCTTTGTGGTTGTTTTTGGTGTCAGCCGCATTTCTGCCTTCATAGCTGGCTTTCGAGGATTTGATAAGGGATCTCAACTTTTTGTTGAGTCTGATAAGGGAGGTTTTCCAGTCTTGTGACTTCATTTTTTTCTGCAACAGTTTCTTCTTTTTGTTGTAGAATTTATTGATGGCTGGGGACCACCAGATTGGCTTCCTTTTTTGGAGGAGAGCATCTTAGTTCTATTTGGTATGGCAAGGTCCATGCATTTGAGTACATGCTCGCCCAGTGCATTGGTGTATGATTCGTCAGTCATGTAGCTATTTTCCATTGGCATGGGTGCCGAGAAGTTAGCCACCTCTGTTTTTAGGAGCCCAAACTCTGCTTTAGAGAAGTTTTTCAGGGTGATCATCTTAGCTGGGGTTGTAGGTGAGATGGAGATTTCCATGGTGATCAGTTTGTGGTCGGATTTAACTAGGGAGGAATTGACCCTAGGTGTGGAGCAATGGTCTCCCATGTTGATGATAACCAGGTCAAGGATGTTGCTTCCTCTAGGGGGGTCAGAATGAGCTGGTCCAGGGCACTGGAATTGATAAATTCCAGAAAGCGTTGGGCCTGTATATTGGTACTTAAATAGTTTTCCCAGTTGATAGAAGAGTAGTTGAAGTCACCCAGTATGAGAGTATTAGGTTGGACCTTGATAGATTCCAGGGTGCTTAGGAACTTGGAGTGAGAGTCTAGAGACATGTTTGGGGTTGTGTAGTGGCCTACCAGTCTAGAGGTGTGTGTATCCTTTAAGAATATGGAGACACCTCCACCTTTGGAGCTTACACTGCGGTGGTGGTGCTGCGGTAGCGTCATCACCTCACAGTAAGATGTTGTCCTGTTCGATTCTCAGTTAGAGCTTCTTCTGTGTGGAGACATGCATGAATGGGCGTATCTTCATTGAAGGTTGTACGTCAGGGCCGGCAACTCGGCTTGTAAAAATCTACTGCCAATCATTAGCGGACCGGAGTTCCGCTGTGGCGACCCCTAACCAAGAAAAAGCCAAAAGACACAGCAACAACCACCTTTGGAGCTTCCGGATGTATTCTGGGGCCAAAAGGTATGGCATGAGTTGTAGCCTGGGAGCACAAGGGTGCTTTCTGTGTCTTTAATACAGGTCTCCGTTACAGCACAGATGTCAACATTCTCCATTTTGGGGAGAGCTTCGAGCGAGTTCATCTTGAGAATTAGACTTCTAGCATTGAGCAGCATGACCCTCAGATTGCATACATTGCATACGTTTGTAGCTGTTACAGTTGAATTTTGGTCTTTGGAACACTGCCTAAAAAAGGCACTATAGGGATGGCAAGAGCTTTCACCAGTACCTGGAATCCCAGGGTGACTGGCAAAGCATCCAGGTCTGTCGATCATGTCATCCCAGGCAGACAGATACCGGATCCCCCTTAGAATGACATCAGAAACTTAGCCAGTTGTTGAAGTCAATAATTTTTCTGCTCGTACTGTGGTATCATTCTGGGTCATGGTAGAATACTGCTCAGGGCTAGGGTCATACCTGCCTGGGCCACATAATCCAAGAGTTCCATCACATCTCTTTTCATATAGTCCAGGGAGGTACGTCTCCGGTCATTCACACCCACATGGACAATAACTGAGTCATATTTGTACTTGTTGTGGAGTGACCTGAGTGCATGTGTTATGTGGTGGATCCTGGCACCTGATAGACAACTGGCTGTCACCTTCTCCTTGTTCAACCTATATATAGATCTATGTCAGTTGATCGAGTTTTCAGAAATTTGAAATTCATATTGGCAAGACAATATGATCGAAATTGAACATTAAAAATAAAAACACAAAACTCTATCTTGCCCCCCACACCCCCTGCAAATTATATATACCAACTCCAAGATAACACTACATTGAGGAAAACAGTAAATTTCCCATTCCTCACAGTACCAAGATCTTTATTCAAAAGTTTCAAGTTTTCGGAAATTAGATCATATCTTCTCGCCGATATGAATTTCAAGTTTCTTAAAACTCAATCAACTGGTGGGGTCCATATATATACATATATGTGTGTGTGTGTGTGTGTGTGTGTGGGTAGGTAAATATATATATATATATATTGATGCTTGCATTGTTTGGTTGTTTAGTCAAGTCAGTCTCTGAGAACAATGGATTTAAGCACACCAGCACTTTTTTGTCCACCGCAGCTTCTTTTATTACTTTTAAATTCTTGTTCATTACCTTATTTATTATTTATTTATTTATTTATTTACATTTGTTTACCGGGAAATTCCGACTGGACGCAGGTCCTTTTTCAGCGGATGCCTGGGGAGAAAAGCTCCACATCATGTATATGATAAATAGAGATACAAAGTTGCAGCAATAGTAAACAACATTGCAGGTTTTTGGCTTTAATAAAATGGCAAGATATTGATTATCAACAGTATATACAAGAAATGTTGCAAGTTAAGATAGTTTCTTGTCATTTATAATATTAGTAACAAAGTTGTCAGACAAGATATTAAAGTATGTAAAGACAACTAGCTATTTCTGACTGTGGTTAGTAGTGGCGGTAGCATAGTTGGGTTAAGAGTCTAGGCGGGGGTGTTAGTTTTAGTGTTTTCCACCCTGTTCTTTTGCCTTCAGACTTTTCTAGCATCAGTACCTTCTCTAGTGAATCCCATCGCTGTATACATTATCCAAGATATTTGAGCTTTAGTTTTGCTACCCTACCTGCCAGTGAATAGATTTAATTTATTTCATTAAGTTTTGAATGATTTAATCTTGCAGTCTGCGGAATTCTAAAAAGTTTTCTGGATTTTCAGTCATAAACATATATTATTACTGAGAAACTACTATAACTGGATGGACTGATGTTAAGGTCCCTCTTACATAGTTCTTTTGTGTATTCCTGCCACCGCTTCTTAATATCTTCTGCTAGGTCCCTCCCATCTTTACTTTTTATCATGCCTGTTTTTACATGGGCATTTTTCTTACCATCATATTCTTCTTAAAGATAACTTCTATCTTTTCCCCTCTGTTATCCTTTTTCACTTCTTTACACTTCTTATTTAAATATACTTCCATGGCGCTTCTTACTTTTATCTGGAATGTTGCGTTTATTTTATAATGGTTTCTCTATTTCCATCCACTGCCTTTTCATCTTCTTTCTTTGGACAGTTTTAAATTTTCTACAAACACTTTTGCCTTCTTAGACTTCTTTCTGTGTAGAATATTGTTTGCCATCTCCTGAACAATAGCTCAAACCTCTCTCCATAATTATTTTTATACTTTGTCCTCCAGATTTAAAGTTTAAAGGTCTTTAGACAATGGGCAAACTGTACATCAATACCCTGATTGGAGAACAAGCATTCTCCAACAGGGTATTAATATACAAGTAATGCTTGTTGATAAGAACGAGTCCACCGTGTCACAGCTGCTTAACAAGCCACCATGGACCTTGGACTGAAGAAACGGAACGGTCGTCATTATTTTATGCTCGCTAAGCAGCGGTTTTGCTGTTTAGCGAGTGTAAAATATTAAAAAGAAGAGAAAAAGGTAAGTTTGCGTGTGCGTGTGTGTGTGTTTGTGTCAGTGCATGCGTGCATGACAGTGAAAGTGAGCGAGCCGTTATTTTACACTCGCTAAGCAGCACTTTTGCTGTTTAGCGAGTGTAAAATAGAAAAGAAAAAAGAAAATGCAGCATGTGTGTGAGTGTATGCATGTATGTAAGAGAGAGAGAAAGAGAGAGAGATCTTGTGTGTGTGTGTGTGTGTGTGTGTGTGTGTGTGTGTGTGTGTGTGTGTGTGTGTGTGTGTGTGTGTTCATAGGTTCATACTAGGCTATCTGCCCTAGGGCATTTATAAGCCGAGTCAGAGTGCGTTTGGCTTTCGCCACCCATTTTAAATGAATTTTGCTATGCCCTTTTTCGAGGTTAGTATACTGTGCTTCTGTCTAACAGTGACACAGAAGTGATACCCGGGGTAAACCTACTATCTCCCATCCACTCATCAAGATTCCTCTTGAAGAGAGTCAATGAGGGACTCTGCCTAACCTGGACTGGGATTTTATTCCAGAGTGAAGGGAGCCTCTGGGTTATGAATCTGTCCCTCCAGCATGTCCTATTTATTTCAGTGCTGAGGTTCAAGTCTCTCGAGCGTGTAGCTCGATGGGATTTGGATTTTCTGAGGTACAGCATGTCCATTAATTCCGGGTTGGACATGGCTTTATATGTCAGGCACAGATCGCCTCTGAGCAGGCGGTATGCCACTGAGTAGAGCTGGAGTTTCTTTAACCGGGCAGCATATGGCATCTGTTTGAGCCCTTTGATCCTCTTGGTGAGGTACCTTTGGGGTCTTTCCAATTGCTGCAGGTGTCTGGTAAGGTACATCCCAAAAGGGGCATTGTACTCAATTATGGGCCTGATGAGGGATGAGTAAAGTGGCACGATTACCTCCCCTGATCTAGATGTGAATCCCTCCATGATTAGGTGGGCTATATAAAATGTTTTCTAACCACTTTGGCCACGTGGTTGTCAAATGAGAGATTGCTATCAACTTGGGTCCCCAGGTCCCTAATTACTTCTTCTGTACTTAATGGATTACCACTTATGTGGTAATTTGTGGGCACTTTGTTTTTACCAAAGGGGATGACTATACACTTTTTGGCATTTAGCTTGAGGCCATGGCTCTGGCACCAGTTGTCTGTTTCTATGAGGCCCTTTTGTAGGATGCTTGTGTCAGCTGGAGAGTCGATTATGGTGCCCAGTTTGCAGTCATCTGTGAACTTGGTCAGCCACAGTCCTTCCGTGTTTGCCTGTACCTCTGAGAAATATATACCGAACAAGAGAGGTTCCAGGACTGAGCCTTGTGAGACGCCACTTGTAACTGGTTTGGAGTCTGACATGGCTCCAGCAATTCTAACCATGTGGGTTCTGTCCTTGAGCCAGTTTGCAACCCATCTAGTGACATAGGGGTTTATATTTAAGCTGGTGAGCTTATCTATAATGCTCGAGTGGGGTATTGTATCGAAGGCTTTTGCAAGGTCCAGGTAGGCTGTGTGGACCACCTTCCCCTCGTCAGTGGCCTTGGTGACTGTTTCAAAGAAATCAACCAGGTTTCCCCCAAACTGGGTAGGATCCAGTGTCTGTAGGTCCCCAATATCTTTATTTATGAGGTCCATGATGATCCTTTCCATAGCTTTGCAGACCAAGCTAGTCAAGCATATGGGGCGATAGTTTCCAGGATCCGTTGAGGCACCACCTTTGTGGAGAGGGACCACTGTTGCTGTACGCCACTCTTTGGGTACATATCCTGTAGTAAGGCTGAGATTGAACAGTAGTTTTATGTTTGGGTTTAGTTCTTTTTGGAGTTCATGTAGGACGCAGCCCGGGACACTGTCTGGTCCCATTGATGCTGTGTTTTTTGCTTTGGAGAGGGCGGCTCTTACCTGAGCATCTGAGATGTCAGGGGGGCAGCACTCTGCTGGGATAGATATTTGCCCTTTTGGTGGGGAAGGGGGGGGGAGTTTGCACTGAACCTGTCAGCTAGGATGTTGGAAATGTCTGTGGGTTCGGTGTATTTTTTGTCATTTTGGACTAATTCTGAGCATATCTGGGAATTCCCACCCAGGTTCCTAATATAACTAAAGAAAGCCTTGTGATTATCCTTAGTTTCCTGTGCAATTTTTCTCTCGAAGCTGGCGTTAGATGATTTTATGAGTGCCCATAGTTTTTTGCTAATACTGATCAGAGATGCCTTCCCTTTTTGGGATTTTGCTCTATCATGTAGTAGCTTCCTCCTTCTATTGTATAGTTTGTTTATGGCTGGGGTCCACCAGACAGGAAGCCTAACTTTGGAGGATTGGGTCTTGGTTTTATATGGGATTGCATGATCCATGCATTCCTGAAGGTGTTCATAGAATGCGTTTATAAAGGATTCTGCGGTCTGGACCGTATTTTCCACAGGTCCGGGGGCTTTGAAGGATTCCACCTCGGTTTTGAGGAGTGTGAAATTTGCTTTAGAGAAGTTTTTCACTGTAGTTTTCTGGGCAGAGGCTGGGGTCGGGATGTGAATATCTAGTGAGATTAGTTTATGGTCTGATCTTACCAGTGAGGGATACACTTCTGGTCTGGCGCATAGAGTCCCCATGTTGGTGATGATCAGGTCCAATATGTTTTCCCCTCTTGTGGGAGTGGCAACAAGTTGTTCCATAGCATTTGAGTTTATAAATTCTAGGAACTTTTGGGCTAGGGTGTTGGAGCTAGAGTAATGCTCCCAGTCTATATTAGGGTAGTTGAAGTCGCCCAATATAATGGTGTTTGGAGAGACCTTCATATTTTCCAGTGTTCTCAGGAAGGTTGAGTGGGGTTCCTGGGTTTGGGAGGGTGGTCTGTAGCAGGCTATAAACTGGAAGGCAGTTTTACCCACTGCTTCGTGCTGTGCCACCAACCTGGAGGTGTGGGTATCTTTGATGAATATTGATACTCCCCCTCCTTTTGTGGTTCGGTCCAAGTTTTGGGGCCAAAAAACATGGTATGAGGTATAACCTGGTAGTGCTGGGGTGCTCTCAGGAGCCTTGAACCAGGTTTCTGTTACTGCACAGATATCGATGTTCTCTATGCTAAGGAGAGTTTCGAGTGCATGCATCTTGAGGTTTAGACTTCTGGCGTTGAGAAGCATTAGTTTCTTATCCCTTGTGATAACTATGGAGGTGGGTTTGTTTTTTGAGCCTTGCCTAAAAAAGGCACTATGGGGGTGGCAAGAGCCTTTGCCAATATCCAAAAGCCCAGGGGTGACAAGTGCAAGCCGTCCCTAGCGAAGCATCGTGGTTTGTCGAGCATGTCATCCCAGGCAGACAGGCATTGGATTCCCTTTGAATGACACCAATACTTAAGCCAATTGTTGAAATTGATCATCTTGTCTTCATATTGTGGCATCATTCTTGGTGAGGGTAAGATGCTACTCAAGGTTAGGGTCATATCGGCCTGGGCTACATGCTCAGAGAGCTCCTCTATGTCTCTTTTCATGTAGTCCAGGGAGGTACGTCTCTGGTCATTCACACCAGCATGGACAATGACTGAGTCATATTTGTACTTGCCTTGGAGTGACCTGAGTGCTTGTGTTATGTGGCGGATCCTAGCACCCGACAGGCAGCTCACCGTGACCTTCTCCTTGTTCAGCCTGGTGAGCGGGACGTCAGTGTGCCTGATGATAGAGTCACCTATTACAAGTGTGTCAGGTGTGTTGTTTAGCCTTAAGGGCTGTGACTGTTCGGCACACTGGCTTTGTGAGCTATGTGTTGCACGTGTTTTGTTTTGGGGTAACGGTTGCTTGGGTGTCTGCTTTGGAGGTCTCTGCTGCTTAGGCAGATTTTTATTTAGAGCCTCCGAGTATGTTTTTGTGTGTTTATGTGTTTGGTTTGCTATCGTGGTAGGTCTATGCAAGACTGGAATTGTAGTGAGTGTGGTTTCCTTCTCCTCCTGACTGGTTACACCAGTACTGAGTTGAGAGAGCTTAGCCTCCAGTTTGGCTATATGGTTGCATCTCTCACATGTGGTGGAATTTGTTGGGAGAAGGAGTGGGTTGTCTGTGTACATGAGGCAGTTGTTACATTGCCTCAAGATTCCCAGATTCACCAGCTGGACCAGAGAGGAGATTGACAACTGACCTTTGGACATGCTGTAATAGTATTGGGAATTCCTTTATAATTGAAAAAAGGGCCACTGGGGAACAAAGTACTCAAGGGGAGTTTGTGAGGGTGTAGTGCTTTTAATTTTTTAGTGCTGACTTATATAATTGCTTTAATGAGCAAGTGCCAGGCTTTAGAGTGGGAATAGGGTGTTTATTATGAGAACTAGATCAGTTCTAAGGGAAAAAGTGAAGAGCAGACTTTGTGGAGCCGAGAATTGTTTAAACCCAATTAAGCGGTGCTGCCCGATGCTGCACTATGCACAAAATCGCGCAAAGCCGCACTAAAGTGGGTTTTATACAGGGGACTAGAAAGAGCTAGAAATTGGCCCAAAATGGCCAATAGACTACCAGATTCTTGTGGTGGGAATACTCCTCCAGGAATAGATAGGCTGCTCCAAGCTCCCCACTGCCACTGGTGAACAAAGAAGCCTCCCTTTATCCAAGAAAGGAAATGGGCAACACAGGAACTATCAGATTCTTGTGCTGGGAACACTCCTCCAGGGATAGATAGGCTGCTCCAAGCTGCCCAGTGCCACTGGTGAACAAAGAAGCCTCCCTTTATCCAAGAAAGGAAATGGGCAACACAGGAACTTTCCAAAAGTCCAGAATACAGCAAAGCCTGTATTTGGACTACTCTAGGTCAAGAAAGATGGGAAACAAGGATACTTTTTTTTTGTTTATTTATTTATTTATTTTTTTCTTTTTTGCAACAAACAGCAGGAAAGTGCAATAAATATGTAACACAGGCTAGTGCACTTGAGTGTGTAGCCTCAACAGGTAAATGCAACAAACAGGGCAAACTTTAAAAGTGCAGGTGCAAAAACAACTTTAAACAGTTTAAAACAGTTCCAGAAGCAGAAATACTTGCAGTTTAGCTAGATCGGACAGTCGCCCAGGTAGTAGCAGGAAAAAAACACTTATCAGGTTAGCAGTCGCTCTTTTAGCCACTCTGCTGCTGGCACCACTCTGCAGGACCATGAGGAGCTTGGCTGAGTAGTAACAAGTGCACAAACCGCGCCAAAGCGGGTTTTATACAGGGGGACTTGAAAGAGCTAGAAATTGGCCAAAAACGGCCAATAGACTACCAGATTCTTGCACTGGGAACACTACTCCAGGGATAGATAGGCTGCCCTAAGCTCCCCAGTGCCACTGGTGAACAAAGAAGCCTCCCTTTATCCAAGAAAGGAAATGGGCAACACAGGAACTTTCCAAAAGTCCAGAATACAGCAAAGCCTGTATTTGGACTACTCTAGGTCAAGAAAGATGGGAAACAAGGATACTTTTTTTTTGTTTATTTATTTATTTATTTTTTCTTTTTTGCAACAAACAGCAGGAAAGTGCAATAAATATGTAACACAGGCTAGTGCACTTGAGTGTGTAGCCTCAACAGGTAAATGCAACAAACAGGGCAAACTTTAAAAGTGCAGGTGCAAAAACAACTTTAAACAGTTTAAAACAGTTCCAGAAGCAGAAATACTTGCAGTTTAGCCCATGATCGGACAGTCGCCCAGGTAGTAGCAGGAAAAAAACACTTATCAGGTTAGCAGTCGCTCTTTTAGCCTCTCTGCTGCTGGCACCACTCTGCAGGACCATGAGGAGCTTGGCTGAGTAGTAACAAGTGCACAAACCGCGCCAAAGCAGGTTTTATACAGGGGGACTTGAAAGAGCTAGAAATTGGGATAGATAGGCTGCCCTAAGCTCCCCAGTGCCACTGGTGAACAAAGAAGCCTCCCTTTATCCAAGAAAGGAAATGGGCAACACAGGAACTTTCCAAAAGTCCAGAATACAGCAAAGCCTGTATTTGGACTACTCTAGGTCAGGAAAGATAGGAAACAAGGATAATTTTTTTTTTTTTTTTTTGCAACAAACAGCAGAAAAATGCAATAAATATGTAACACAGGCTAGTGCACTTGAGTGTGTAGCCTCAACAGGTAAATGCAACAAACAGGACAAACTTTAAATTACAAGCGCAAAAGCGCCCTAAAGCTGGCTTTAAAGCAAGGGGTTAGAAAGAGATAGGAAGTGGCCCAAAACGGCTAATAAGCTACAGGTCACTGGGCTGGAACCACTCCTCAAGGGACAGATAGGCTGCTCAGAGCTTCCCACTCTCACTGGCGAACAAAGAAGCTTCCTCCTATCCAAATAAGGATATGGGCAACACAGGAACTATGCCACAGCCCAGAGATCATCAATACCTGAAGACTGGACTATTCTAGTTCAGTAAAGGCGGGAAACAAGGATTTTTTTTTTTTTTACAAAGTAGCAGAAATTAGGTACAGAAACACAGTAAATGCTTTAATTCGGCTAGCGCACTTGAGTTTGTAGCCTACCAGTTAAACTAAGCAAAAACAACTTTAAAAGTGCAAAAAACTCAGAAATACAGGCAGGAATGCAATAAAACAACTTTGCAGAGCTTATTTAGTTAAAGAAACAGAGAAGTCTATATATACAGAAAAGCAGCTAAAACACACAAACATTTCAGATGCAGTGCAACCTAGAGCACTTGAGTTGTAGCAATGTTAAGGCAATGAGCTAATGACACTAGACTGGGAGGAGCGTCACAGATCAGATTTACAGTAGGGGCGTGTCACAGATCAGATTTACAGTAGGGGCGGGCAACTGCAAAGCTACCAAGTATAAGAGCAAGACACCAACTGGGACGGAGGGTGGGGACAATAGCCTACAGTCAGTAGCACTAGAGAAAGCACAAACAGATAAAGATTTGTAAAGATACAGGATGCTTTTGACTGCAGACAAATCAGTTACTTGTGCAGATTAGTTAATAGCAATAAAATACACTCGAAGACTAAAAAGCAGACAATAAAAGTGCTATATATTAATTGTTAAAAACAATAATCTGTATAAATAATCGAAAAAAAACAGGATACTTATATATCTCAGCTAACAGCTGCGGTGAACAACTCTTATCCACTCTGCTCAGTGTGTATAGACAGAAACCCTATCAAAGTTAGGGCTTAAATACTAGAAGAACAACTTTTTTTTTACAAGAACACAAAAGAACCAGCCCCCACTCAGCAGACTATTAACACAATCTAGCAAAGTTGAAGAGACGCTTCAGCTAGAAACAATAGCCTACAGACAGTAGCACTAGAGAAAGCACAAACAGATAAAGATTTGTAAAGATACAGAATGCTTTTGACTGCAGACAAATCAGTTACTTGTGCAGATTAGTTAAAAGCAATAAAGCACACTCTAAGACTAAAAAGCAGACAATAAAAGTGCTATATATTAATTGTTAAAAACAATAATCTGTATAAATAATCGAAAAAAAACAGGATACTTGTATATCTCAGCTAACAGCTGCGGTGGACAACTCTTATCCACTCTGCTCAGTGTGTATATATACACTGAGTTTCTGTCTATACACACTGAGCAGAGTGGATAAGAGTTGTTCACCGCAGCTGTTAGCTGAGATATATAAGTATCCTGTTTTTTTACAAGAACACAAAAGAACCAGCCCCCACTCAGCAGACTATTAACACAATCTAGCAAAGTTGAAGAGACACTTCAGCTAGAAACAATAGCCTACAGACAGTAGCACTAGAGAAAGCACAAACAGATAAAGATTTGTAAAGATACAGAATGCTTTTGACTGCAGACAAATCAGTTACTTGTGCAGATTAGTTAATAGCAATAAAATACACTCAAAGACTAAAAAGCAGACAATAAAAGTGCTATATATTAATTGTTAAAAACAATCTGTATAAATAATTGAAAAAAAACAGGACACTTATATATCTCAGCTAACAGCTGTGGTGAACAACTCTTATCCACTTTGCTCAGTGTGTGTTTCTACCTGCATGTGTGTGTGAATGGGTACATGATAGCAGAGAGACTGTGTGTATGTGTGTGTGTGTATGTGAGAGAGAGAGAGGAGGATGGAGAGAGTGAGAGAGAAAGCAAGAGTGATGTGTGATGTGAGTGCATGTGTGTAAGCAGTGTAGACTGTCTGTGAGAGAGATCAAGAGAGAGTGAGACTGAATGTGTGTATCAAAGCAGTTTGAGTCTGAAAGATTGAGAAAGAGGTGAGACAGATCTTGTGTGAGTGAATGTGTGTATGAATGAAAGCATAGAAGTCTGTTTCTGTGAGTATGTGTATGTGTGTGAAAGCAGAAGAGACTGTATGTGTGAATGGGAGAGAAAATGGGCCGTATATAAAATTGTTATGTTTCACTTATTTTTTTTAAGGACCTTATTATTTTTTTTTATAAATATTTGATGTAAAATGCTTCCTCCAACACACCATTAACATGTACTACAGCAAGTTTGAAACAGTAGATGGAGTAAACTATTTTACATTAAATATATATATAAAAAATAATAAAGTCCTTACAAAATAAATAAGCAAGTAAAACACAACAATTTTACAGCGAGCCCATTGTCTAAGCACAATAATGCCCACCAGGGTGTGTGTTAATGTGTAATTAATGCCCACCTGTGGCGTCATGCCTCACAACACCCCTGGGTGGGCATTAATTACACATTAACACACACCCTGTCATGCGTTATTGCTTGCATATGGAATTTTACATCAAAATTCTGTTTTCACTCTTCTGAACAGTTTAAGTATGTGTGACTAAACTCTGTTATGAATTTGAGAAATATATAAAACTGGTTATTTTTAATCAAACCTTACCTTTCGAAAGTGCATTAATCATGTGCAATGTTCAGTGTTCTGTATATGTTTACAGTAAGAGATGTCTGCAGGCAAGGTGCTAACATCATTCTGGGTACATGGCTTTGAAAGCATGCAATCAAGTGCCATTCTTATCTGCTGAAGCTGTCCAATCAATTTCTTATAAGAAGCAAAGATGTATTAACATTTTTTAAACTGAGTCATTGAATGCCATTTTGGTCAACAGTGTTTGAAGAGTGGAAGTGGAATTAAAAAAAGGCAGGGTGACCATGTTTGCTGAGGCACAATGTAATCTGTGAATTGCTGTTTTTATTTCTCCACGTTTGCAACAAAAACACATAAAGAGATGTTTTGTCATGTGTTTGAGAGCATGGTGGTAACCAAAGCAGGGAGAACAATAAACTGAGGTGTTGACAATACATTTATGGAAAGAACTTGTTAGCTGCAATATCACTTTCTAAAAGGCATAGCTGTTAAGAGAAAATATGATTCAAATTGTCTGAATAAATCCGTATTGTATGATAATACAATAACCACAATTTTAAGAGAACAGATCAGGCTGAAAGTTACTGTGGCTTAATTTACTTCTGGTGACTAACTGCTACAAGCAAATCTCAAGACCAGCCAGCTCCTCCTTAGTATAAAGAATATCTTTATTCCTGGATTAGCATCATCAAAGTGCTATGTATCATGATGCTAATTTGTGAACATGCCTTACTAAGGCACATCTATGATTTTTAAAATGTATTTTTTTAAACAAACTGTGAACATTAACTACAAAATATAACCACCAGAACCAGATTACATTTTTATACTCAAGGACTCCATATATGAATGCTACTTTGAATTTCTTCTTTATCTCCAGTATAATTTTATGTGAAATATTGTTCAGTTTGTATCTTCTTTGCCTGATTTTTCTTTTTTTTTTAATTTTCTTTAATCTGACCATAAACTTTGCAATGAGAAGCTGATGGCCTCACATTCAGCTCCACATGTTCTTTTTGCTGCCTATGTAGAGTTCTTCAGTCCATGCAACATATATAGTGTTATTTCAATATTGACTATCTGATGATACCCACGTATAAAGTCATATGCTACTCTTTTGAAAGAGTGTTTGCTGTGACCAGTGAATTATCTTGGCAGAATTCTACTGGTCTGCGCCACATTTCATTTCACACACCAAGACCAAATTGCCTGTTATTCCAGCTTTTCTTTGATTATCGACTTTAGCATTCCAGTTTCTTCTGAAAAATGCAACACTTTTATTATTTTTGATGTTATTTCTAGAAGGTGCTGCAGATCCTTATAAAATTGGTCAAGTTCCTCCTCTTTAGCATCCTTAGTTGAGGCATAAGCTTCTAGCACTGGAATGTTGAAAAACTTGCTGTGGAACCTGATAGAAATCATTGTATTGTCTTTTTATTGCAACCAAGCATTGCTTTTGACATCCTTTTACTTAATATTAGAGCTCTTTCATTTCTTCTGCTAGATTCTACTATGGAGAAGCCCCTCGTTTTCTTGCCTTTGACACACACACACAGACACACACACACACACACACACACACACACACACACACACACACACACACAATCACACACATTTAAAACTGGCTTAAAGTGTGACTGGTCAAACCAGGCCTGCCAATTAATGCACTGATTGGAGAAAAAGCAAAACTTGTAAAAAATGCTTTTGCATTTGAGTAAGTCCTCCTGTACTAGACACCCCAGGACTCTGTAAATACTAAATCCAAAGTCTGTATATGCTAACTCCAAATCTTTGCAGCTGGAAAATCAGCGACCTTTTAGAGTTTACATTATGGAAAACATTGATAAGTCAGAAGTCAACAATTTTGCAGTTCTGCAACAGGACTCATTCAAAGATACATTGATACAAATCCATACTTTTTCTCTACACACACACACACACACACACACACACACAAATGCACACACACACATATATATATATATATATATATATATATATATATATATATATGTATAATATATATATAAAAAAAAAAATATATATATATATATATATATATATATACACATACAGACGGATATATGTCTGTGTTCATGTGCACATTTAACAGCTTAACTATAGCTAATGTAATGTTTCTGAAAGTTTCCGCAGTTTGACTTCAGTCAGCCAGCACAGTAAACTTCAAAAGAGGGACTGCATGCCTTCATTCACTTTTATGCATTTTATCCAGCTGAGGGTCAGAAAGAGCTGGAACTTATTTTAGAATACAATGAGCACAAGGCAGATAACCAGTTCTTAACACAATGCTTTTCTATTACTGGATGTATACACACACACACACACACACACACACACACACACACACACCGTCACACACTGTCAGATAATAAGAGCAATTTAAAGGATAGTCACTTCCCAAAAATGGCATAGCTGTGGGATTTGAGAGTAAACTAGACAATGTAACAGGCCCATAGGGTCACAGGAAGAACATACTTATTCTACACAGAAAACACTCCAGGTAGGAGCTGAACAGGAGAACCTAGAGCTTAGAAGCAGCAATGCTAACCACTGCATCACTTTGTATACAGCATATAATCATGTATAATGAGTGAACTCCAAGATATAGCAAATGTGCCAACTTTACCTGGCAATATTTATAATATCACCTGCTGTGTGTTGATATAGAAATTTGGTATTATTCCCCATGTCTCTTTTCTGTTGTTTGATAAAGTTTTTGAGTTTTTCAAAACTGCCACATATAGTTTAGTGTCAAAATGCCCTATTTTTATATGCCCCAGGATTCAATAAACTCCATATAGGAATAGTGTTATTCCTACACAGAGTGAATGGTGTCCATGTTTGCATAGTCTTAGCAGCACGCCTTTCATATTAATGAAGGTGCGCTACTGAGAACAGCTCTGTGGACATAAACACTGAATGAGTGCAGGTTTCAGTAGCGCTTGCAGATCCAACATGCCCCTTGCACTCTGTCCTCAGACACTGAAAGCAGGAATTTAAATGGGAGGCAATGCAGTGGCTGTGTGACAGGTACTGTCACAGACCCCCTGCATTGTCAAAGTGCCGTATGGCACTTTCTAAATGCTTTCAGTGTCCATGGACACTGAAAGCAGAAATTTAAATGGGAAGCAAAGCAGGGGGTGTGTGACAGATACTGCCACACACCCCCTGCATTGTGAAAGTGCCATACGGCACTTTCCATACATCTCAACCTCTTACAGCAAAAAATCTGGACAAAGCATAAAATGATGGGGGGCATACCTCTCAACCTCTTAGAGCAAAAAATCTGGACAAACCGTATATTGATGGGGGCGCATACCTCTCAACATCTTATAGCAAAAAATCTGGACAAAGCCTAAAAAGATGGCGGGCATACCTCTCAACTTCTTAGAGCAAAAAATCTGGACAAAGCCTAAAATGATGGGGGGCATACCTCTCAACCTATCTGGACAAATTGTAAAATGATGGGGGGGGGGCAAATAGGACATAGTTTAAACATTGTCCTTACAAACTTAGAAAGTTGACAGAGGAACAGGGTTTCTATTAACATAACATGTTCAGAAGGATTAGAAGTCTGAAACTCAAATGTATGCCATTATGTAGTGACTTCAATCCTGATATTGCCCATACAGACTTAAAAAGTTGATAGAATGACAGGTATTACCAAATATGAATTACAATTAGTATTAATACATGTAAATAAATGCTTGTATTAATTTTTTTCTCATTCTAACTTAAGTTTAAGCATAGCTGAGCGTGTTTGCGCATAGTGGTCCTCTGCTCAGCATTGCTTAAACATCTCATAGGAGCTAAATATAAATGTATAGCTAAAACCCTCAATGGTGGGATAGTGTAGTGGTTAGAGTCCTGGCTTTGACATGCAGCTGTTCACGGTTCGAGTACCAAGACAGGCCCTTTATTTTTATATGGAAAAGCATTGTTAAAATTAGTTTTTTTATTTTAAATTATGTAGTAATTGATATTTGTTAACCAGGTAAGTGTAGCTGGTTCAAAATTAAAGTGTCAGTGCATATAACATGTGAAATCACCCATGTATACACAAGTGTCCCATACAGTATAGTCACACCTCAAGGTAATGTAATGAAAGCACATAGGGGGACATCATGTAAAGTAAATCATATACACTGATAATATGTCAGTAATGATTAATTAATTTACAATTCTGATATATTTTATTAAATGAAAACTGAGCAATGCTTAGCAGTGCTCAGCTCTGCTCAGACAGTTTGAGCATTGCTTAGACATTAGTTCTAAGCAGCAGTCAGCCCAGCTAAGTGGATTTGTGCACTGCTAACCACTGCTTAGCATTTTCCCCTTTAAGCACTGCTCGACTCAGCTTAGCGGATTTGCGCACTGCTAAGCTGTGCTCAACATTTTCAAAAATAGTCCAGTGATGGGAAAGGGCAGGAATATGGCCTTATTTAAACTGCACAGGCAGGAATACAGCCAGAACCTGTTGTAGTTTGATCTATGCAGGAACCATGTCTGGTGTTGGAGAGGGAGCGTACTTTCAGGTGCAGCTCTGGGGCATTCTGGAGTCCAGGTTCATGGCTGGACTCCTCACTGAACACCATGATGACAGACTGTTGCAGGGTGAGTACCAGGGCTCACAGTACAAGGCGGAGGCCTAGGACAGTCTGGGATGTGATCTCAGCAGTGCTAATGGAATCCTTTGAACTGGTGAGCAGGTACAGCATCATTATGCCAACCTAAAGCATAGGAAGGGGGTACTCTTGGCCCAGTGGATCCAAGATGCTCAGGCATGGAATGCTCCAGTAGTTTGTAAGTATCCCATCCATAGCTGTACCAAATTCTAGCCTGGGTATGTGACAGGTATGCATAATGTCTGTTTTTCCCCCTACAGCTGCAGCAGAGAGGGCTAGTAATGTGGAGGCCCATGCCAACAGACTGAGTACAGATCTACCTTGCAGTATATAGTGCAATAAATAAGAAGGAGCATATTGTTTACTGCCAGTACGTATAGTGTGTTATGTGTCTACTGAATAAATAAAGTTTTCCAGACTAATATTGATCTACAGGATATGCAGTAGTAAAGCACTGTGTCATATTACTAAAATAAAGACATACCACAAACTGTTGTGTTTACTCTGGTATGTTGTAGAAATAGAATGTGTACAGGTTCTTCACTGCAAATATGGCTTTGACAGCATGAATTAACTGAGGTTGTTCTGAGAACCAGCTATTATGCAAAACAGCAGATTGTGGAGCTGTAAAACACTAAGATCTGAACCCTGAATAGCAATATCTAATGTATTATAGCATGTCCCCTGCAGCAATGTATTATAGTGTGTCCCCTGCAGCATTGCCTTGTGTTAACCTTTGCTTTCCAGATTGTATTATTTCAAAGGATTAATACGCAGTACACTATCTGTCATGCATGAATCTCAGGATTACAAGGTCAGACTGTCTAACCCACAGAGTATTAGGCAGAAATCAGTCAAACAAGAGACAGCAGTTCCCTAGTAGCTCGGTGTAATGAGAAATAGCCTTGTTGTTCATTTTAGCACACCCAGATATGGTTTGAATCCAGGGAGTGGTACTGAGATTAATTCATTCAAAAGATACTTCCACAAAGTATTAGTTTAAGGGTGTGCACACTTATGCAACCAGCTTATTGTATGTTTTTTTATTTTTTATATTTTTCCCCTAACAGATTTGTTTGTTTTTCAATTGAATTGTACAAGTTATAGGTCACATTAAAGGTGGGAAAAGTTTTGAAATGATTTATTGTGGTCTCTTTTTTTATATCACAAAAACCTGGCATTTTAACAGGGGTGTGTAAACTTTTTATATCCACTGTATACATTCAAGAAATCTTGAATATTTATAGAAACAGTCAGTGGTAACAGATATTTTCTCCACAGGTCTTACAGGTAAAGAATTGTTTGTAGTAGCTGTACGAAGGGTATACTAATACACCATGTACAACTGTTCCAGTGTCCAGCCCCATGCCTGCATATGACAGCAGGATAGGTACATACACCATGCACTGTTCCCGATACATGTCTTTCAAGTGTCATGGTGTCACGGCTAGTGATCACTGCTGCCAATAACCTTGGACACAGATAGGAATCCAGGTGAAGTATGCCAGTAACAGACATGCATCAGTGCAGGGTACCCCTTCTTTGTCAGATACAGTATGTAACCCTGACTTGTACAAGCCCCCCTCTAGTAATGTACCCATAGTTGTCCAGTCTGACCCATACCATTACAGGTTGGCAATTTAAAAGGTATGTATGTGCTACAAAAGCTATGGGCCATAGGTAGATGTAAAGTGAGGGCAGACCTGTAGAGTATTGAGCAGTACTGTTGTGAAAATAAGAAGCCTATACAGTTGTTATTGGACTTTTTTCTCCCCCCCCCCCACTCCTCATGTGCATCACTAATTATTATTCATATACTACGGGTATGTTTTTCTCAAAACTTAATTTTGGGACTTGTGTTCTATTATTGTTCATATATTTAATTGGTTGCATATTAACATACCTTGTTCAAATACCATTGTTGGTGGCCAGTTGCCATCAATGTAACTTAGCATACTGTTGTTCCAGTTATGCATGTTTTCTGTTTGCTATGCAACTGTTTCATATTTGTTGTTTTGGGTTAATTAGAACACCCACGCATGCTGTTATAACTAATTTTGAAATGTTTTGTTCATGACTAACCAATATATCTTGGAAAACCTCAGCATTATAGCATGCTTGAGAAGGCAGATCCCAGTGGATCCACCTGTCCCACCTCAACTGGACATGGCACCTGGCCCCAGCATGTCTGAGACCCAACCAGGGACTTCCTCCTCCACTGGTCCTGCACCACCTTCAGGTACAACTACCTCAGGGGATGGGGCCCGTCCTGCCCCTGGGTGTGGGCACAGAGAGGAGCCTGTGACCCGCCACAGGTTCTGGGGTGTGGTGTGCAGCATCATCCACTCCAAGTTGTATGGAAGGCTGAGCCAGATGGAGGGCTGCCTGTTGCACCTCAAATGGCAGGCTGCCCCTGTTGTCCAGCCCCCAGCAGAACCACCTTGTTAAGGTGCAGTGGTGACTGCCCATGGGTGGGGACTTCAGTTCCAATGTATCCATTTGAGGGCTCATGGGCCTCTGATTCCCAACCACCCTCCCCATCCAAGGTGTTTACCCCCCTCTTGCATCATATACCACCCCTGTCTGCTGTCTTGTGTGTCTTGTCTGTGTGCAAATGCAACCTATCCTACCCAACCTACCTCCCCAAACATACTTATGCCCTTCCCCAACATCCCACTCTCACCTTAATTAAAAAAGGATATCTGTCCCGCAAAAAAACAAATGCACTTTACATAGCTCTACATTTCGCCCCCATGTCTAGTGACATCAATCAATCTACCCTCAAATTACTCTACAAATGTATGTTGCCAACACCCCCTCCCTGTGCAGTGTGAGGCTGTAAATTCCAAATTTTCCACATCATTCACAGCTGTTGTTGCAGAAGAAATGTAGAGCTATGGTCCTTTCCTACACCTGTCCTGCACATCCCTAGCTGCTTTTCCTAATGTTTTACCCCTTGCTTGCCCCATTTCACCAATTTCCTATCACCCTTTTTTTCTTTTCTTTATTTAACATTAGCATGGGATTAAGCAGGAATAAGCACCGCTAAGCAAAGCTAAGGGGACTTAAGCATCTCTTAGCATCACTTAGCTTCACGCAAAACCACGCAAACCCACTTACTACTGATTAAAAGTGCTTTAATCACTCTGTCTTGTTCTGTCCAGCAACAGAATAATCAGCCCTGCCAAGTCTCAAACCCAAGACCTTGTGCCCTACAATCACAGGAACGTACCACTACACCATCTGAGCTGTGGGAATTTGAAATGCTTTTACAAACATATCATGCATTATGGTCATTTAACATTAGTGAAAAAAAAAAGTCATCACTGCCAAGTCTTGAATGCAGGTCCCTGTGCACTACAATCACAGGAACATACCGCTAAACCATCTGAGCTGTAGGAATTTGTAATGCTTTTACAAACATATCATGCATTACAGTCATTTTAGATAAGGGGAAAAATACACATCCCTGGCAAGCCTTAAACCCAGGACCCTCTGCATTCCAGTCACAGCAGCTACCACTACTCCACATAAGCTTTGAGTATTAGTAATGCTTCAGCAAATATATCATGCAGGATGGTCATCCAACATTAGGGAAAAACCTGTGGAATTAGTAATGATTTATATATATATATATATATATATATATATATATATATATATATATATATATATACACACACATATGCACACACACACACACACACACACACACACACACACATATATATATATATATATATATATATATATATATATATTCTGAACCTCTTAGTGCAAGACATCTGCATAAAGCCTGACAAAGTGGGAGGATAAAGGCCAAACAATAGGGACATATTTGAAGTATGGATGTTATAAGCTTAGAAGGTTGCTAGAATATCACGGTTTGTTTTAACATATATTTTCCGATAGATTTCAGGACTGAAACACAAATGATTGTCATCATTTAGTGACGTCAGTGCTCACATCATCCCAGTAATTTGTCAGAAATCCACAACAATTATGGGGAACAGACCAAAAATATGAGCCACACATCTGGACAGTCTATAGAAATCTGGACAGTGGAGAAGTATGACTGCAGTCATGTAACAGAAGGGAATAAACACTGATAGCTGCCAACCATTTCACCCAGCATCTTCTGAAATACAGTCAGACAAACACAACACTACTCCAAATCATCTCTGGGAATTACTCATGCATTTGCAAATATATCATGCACTACAGGGATGTAACTGTAGGGAAAAACAGACATCAGTGAGAAATTGACTTTCCACAACCATTTGTACCACATCATAGCAACATACAAGTAAGCCAACTGATATCTAGAGTATAATGACAATTTGAACAAACATATCCTGATTGCCAGTCACACACTACTTCTACATATACTGCCCCAAGTCATCTTGTGCTATTATGGGACATTTTGCAGTCTGCCCCTACAAACATATACAGCTGATTGACCATCAGCAACTGTAGCAGCATGCACAGTCAGATAGAAAAGGATCTATGACACTCACATCTGCCTCTCTCCCTACTCAGCCCAACAAACATTTACACACTACACTGCTGCACAGTCTTGACAGTCTGTTAACAATGGCCAGACATACATAACTCTCAACTGTGCAGATTTCCACAGAATGTTGAGGGTGTGGGACCATATTTATGGCCACTGCCTCATAACATTTCTGGGATTCTGCTAAATCACTGGGATGATATAAGGAGTGAAGTCACTAAATAATGACATTCTATACCTCTGAACTTCTTTCTGCAACACATCTGGACAAACACTGACATACTTGGGGGACAAATGGACAAAAATAGGGACATATCTTAAATAATGGTATTATAAACTGAAAATGTTGCTGGTGTTACAGGGTTTGTTGTAATACCTTTTCTGAAGAATATGAAGTCTGAAACACAAATGGATGCCATCATTTAGTGACTTCAATCCTCACATTATCCTACTGATTTGTCAAAAACAGAAATTGTCTGAGGAACAGACCAAACATAAGAGACAAACCTCTGGACATTATGTGGAAATCTAGACAGTTGAGAGGTATGTCATATACATATCACTGTCAGACTTCAAATCATGCAGAAAATGCATGTCCAGACAAACCCTGTTAATCTAGCAATCTTCTAACTGTATAACAGGAATACTTAGAATCTGTCCATAATTCTGGAACTTTGTCCCCCATTTTGTTGGACTTTCTCCACATTTCTTATTCTAAGAGGTATTTCCACCTACCTTTTGTGAAGCTATAGCTCCCACACCTCCATAATGTCCTCCTCACAGGCAAGGAAAAGGGACAAGGCCCACATGAAGGACTTAATTATAGTACTGTGTTGCTATGGCATTGGCTAATGGAAAGACAACACAGCTGTTCTGGATGCAATTAGCAAGTGGGAGACACCAATTGGTGCACAGGCCATCACCTGCTCATGAGCATTACCTACAAAAGGCAAGCTGCTGCCTATGCAAAACAGGTCTGAACTTTTCTACATAAAGACAGACTGCAACTACACAAACCTAAACATTTGCATTATTCTGAGAAAACTCTTCAGTACTATAACAATTATGTGAATCAGTTAAGCCTGTAATGGAATGCAGAAAGGGGGATGCAATAATGTGAAATAGGAAGCTAAACAATAGGTCTCAACAAAACTTGCTGGACTGACACATTGCTGTCCAGCACCTATGGCCATTCCTGATGGCTCTGTCTGCAGTGACATAGTTCACAGGTCTGGCCCCTGAGTCACCCCAGCCAAGGTCAGCTCACATATGACTACTGCTGGAGTGTTTGTTGTCCAATACTGACTATAACACTGTCAGGCCAGCTACCTGGGATAGTCATATGTCACCTGTGAATGCTACTATGATACATATGCTTGTCTTACAAATATAACAGACCTATATAGGGTATATGCATAGTAAACAACTGGTGCAGAAGTGTGTGTTGAAGTGTATATTGTATACTGAGCTCATACCTTTCAACTTTCCAGAGTTTTGCAGACTGACCACTTTTGCCTCATATTTGTAGTCGATGCCTCATACAGTTGTGTTTTGTCTATCAAATCACTGGCAAATCAGTAAAGACTGAAGTCATAACATAATAGCATACATTTGAATGTCAAATGTCATATCCTTCAGAGTATTCCTGTGAATACAAAACCTACTTTGCTAGCAACTAAGTGTGTTACAGCTAGATTTATAAAGTGTGACTATTTTCTGGCCTTTGCCCCCCATTGATGTGTGCCTTTGTCCAGATGCCTTGCTCTAACAGGTTGAGAGGTATGACTGAGCTGCAAGAGTGTAAACACAGTCTGCCATACTAACAAAGAACAGAAATGTATATCAAGTATTACCTGTGCACATGTATGTATTAAAGTAGAAAATGAAAGCCTCAAACGTACAGACATGAGTTGCAAAATGTCAAGTAAATAGTTTGTACTTGTTTTACAAATGTGTTATCTTAGTTCCAGTGCATCAAACAGACATAAATGTCTACAGCTACAGGTTGTTGTATTGCCTTCAAACATAAATAATGACTAGGTTGATTTTATAATTACCAAGTTGAAACTGGAAAAGTGTTTAACTGTGTTTGACTTCCAGTGCTGCACACACATCAGACAGATATGTACACCTGACGCAGAGAAGTATGTTATTTGCTGTTAGCCTGTGAAATGAAGGCAGGTGAGGAACACTGGTGTAATATGGGAACTCAGCATTAATGTGAATTATTACTTTCAGACCTATCCCACACAAACAGCTTTCCAAGTTGTATAGGAACTAGGCAAATGTGACATTGTTTACATATATATGGCAATATGGTATATCCGTATGATGTTTGTGTGGTCTGCATTGCTCTGAGTATCAGTTATCTCTGCATTTAATTTAGATTTGAAGTCCAGTATTTAAGCTTTGATGACTTGTATCTTGTATGTTATTGTAGTATTACATTTGTTTGGTTATATGTATTCTGTTCTGTTGTACTTTTAACAGTTCTTGGCTAGGGTTTGTTAGCAAAGGTTACCAAAGAATTCCTTTGAAACGTGAATAGCAACAGTTAAGTAGTGTGCATAGCTGAGGCACATCATTGCTCTCTTAATTACAACTATCTGTAGTTAGCTGAAGTGTTTCTGTGTTGTGCAGTTCTCTGAGTATCAGTCATCTCTGCATTTAATGTTGATTTGAAGCTCTTTAGTTAAGCTTTGATCACATCTGTTTTGTATCTTATTCCAGTATTGCATTTGTTTTGTTAAAGGTTTTCTGCTCTATTAGAGTTTTAAGGGTTCCCCCTTGTTGTGTTCAAATATTTGATGGCATGTGACTTGGCCACCTCTACTACAAATCTCATATGAACACACCTCCCAGTTGTATCTCATCAGCTTATCCTACTGAATAGACAGATATCATTAGGACCCACCCCATCCCACTTTATTTCTCAACCAGACATCATTGTGTTTCATCCCTTCTCACGTAACCTATAAACAAAAAACATTTTATTGTATTTTTGTCTATTCCAATTGTATTACTTCAATTTGCTGTTGCTGCCTGTTCTTACAGTGACTCAATTGGACTTATTCTGCTGCATTTTTTTCCAATAGTATTTTATTATTTTGTGCAGGAGGAATAAAATGATGATTAATTTGATATACAGAAATTGGAAAACAATACAGGTATGGTTCCAATACTCTCCTATAAAACTGCCAACTCTCCAAATAACAACTGCTGCCATAGGGAGAAAGGAGCCAGGCTAGCTCAAATAAGAACCTTATTACCTTGTTCATAAAAGGAAGAAACATATTTGTGAACAGAAGCAAGTAAAAGAAATACCAAAACTGATGGTTACTTTAGTCATGCTGGGTACACAACCAAGGATGTTGATTTGCAAATCCTGACCCTTGACTATTCCCCCAGGATGTGGTCAAAGATAAGTTTCCAAAATTTCTGGTAATACATTTGTTTATTTGAATCTCTTATGAAAGGTTTTTGAGAGGATAAGTATTTAGTTGCCATATTCCTAAATCCATTCCAAGAGAGTTTGGTGTGATTCATCCAGTTTTTAGTTATATAAAATTGTATTAGTAAACAGACAGTAATTAGGACATGGTATTTTAGTTTAGAGAACCTAAGGTCTGTACTATGGAGAATCGCTAGTTCCCTAGATAGGGTTGACTTTTGATAACCCATTTTCTCTAAGCACACCTTAAGGGAGCACCAAAGCTTATGTGTGTGCTTGCAGAACCATAATATATGTAGAAGATCAGCTTGGGGAAAGGAGCAACATGGACATGATGGGGAACTTAAGAATTGAACTTATTTAAAATGGAAGGAGTAAACTAAGAATTATTATTATTAATCATTAATTGTGTGTACACTAATTTCTTGAATGGGGATAGCTTAATAGTGGAACCAATTGCATTGAGTTTCTGATCTTCAGTGAAATTAATTCCTTGCTGGTCCCAGTATTTAGAAAATAATAAATCTGATTGATATTTGAGGGCCAAAACCAATTTGTGAGTATTTGACAACATACATTTCCTGCTAGCCAAGATTTCAATGATATCTACTAAACTAGCTACATCTTTTTCAATGTTAGGAGTTTTTATGGCTAGTATTGAAATGAGTTCCCAGGTCTGATGTAATATAATAGTGTATTTATAATTTAAATCAAATCTTAATTCCCTCAGCTGTTCCCCTTGTGTTTATGAATATCCCACACTGTATGTTCTTTGATAAGAGGATAATCTGAGAGATTTAGTGGTTTATTATTAAGTTTGATGTTAGGGTTCATATGTATAGGCCTTATCCAAATTAAGAGATTTTATTAGGTCTTGGAAGATCTTAACTCTTTGCTTCAGAATAGTATTAATACTAGAGTTCCTCATACTTATTGAGGACAAGAAAGGGAGGGCTTTGGGATTAAAGTTATTATCCTTTATATGTTTGTGCCAAATTCTTTCCCATGAAGGGGACCATATGTATTTCTTGGGGTCAAATTTTGAAATTAAGATAATTCTACTTGCACAAATGATCCAGTAGTAGAGTCAAAAGTCTGGTAAATTTAGTCCCCCTTTTTTGAGGTAGATTAATTTATGATAGATTATTCTGACTGATTTGGGAAACCAAATAAATTTGGCCAGTTCCTTGTTAATTTTTTGAAAGAAATTATTTGGGATAGCCAAGTTTGAAGCATTAACATGATGTAGCAGTTTAGGTAAGATATTTATCCTAATAATTGCTGCTTTAGATAACATGGAAATTTTAAGTTGCTGCCATCTATGGAGGTCTTGTGAAGTGCTTGCCCAAACTTTCATTAGGTTATTTTGATACATGGTTGAGAAGTTATGTTCATATTGAATCCTTAGATATTTGAAAGAGTACACTACTTTGAAGGGAGAGTCAGAGAGCAGATATCCTCTGTAATTCAATGGGTTGATAGGAAAGATAAGTGACTTTTTTAGACTGACTTTATAATTCAAAATTCTTGAGAATTCATCTACTGAGTTTACTGTTTTCTTTAAATCTGTACAAGGGTGTTCAAGATAGATATTTAAATCATCTACATAGGTGGATAAGGTTATCTTGGTATTCAAAAATTTGGGGGTAGAGTGAAATGTAGCTTGTGAGATATATAGAAATAACGGCTTGATATAAAGATTAAAAAGGTGAGGGGAAAGAGGACAACCCTGCCTTGTTCCATTGGATATCTTAATAGGTTTCAGTAATGTTTTATTAATGTAAAGGTATCTATGAGATTCATTATATATTTTAATTAGATTGATGAATTCATTTGGGATGTTGAACCGGGCTATAACCAAGAATAGGAAGTTCCAGATGACTCTGTCAAATGCTTTACAGGCATCTAAAGCCAAGGCATATCTCTTGTTTCTTTTATTCTTAGTAAGATGAATCATAGAATCTAAGGTTAAAGTATGGTCTGCCTATTAGGCATGAATCAAGATTGTTCAGGAGGTAATATAAAGGGCATAACTTTTTTCATTCTCTCAGCTAAAATCGAGGATAGTATTTTGATATCCACATTGATTAAAGATATTGGTCTATAATTATGTGGGTTGGATTTGTCCAAGTTATTTTTAGGAATGAATATTATTTTGGAATTGTTCAGATATCGATCAGAAATACCATTTAGTTGAATGTAATTACATACTTTTAAAAGAATAGAAGATAATTTCTGCTTGAAAGATTTATAGAAATCTGGTGTGCATCCATCCGGGCCCGTGGCCTTGCCTAGTTTTAATTTCTCTATGACATCAATTATTTCTTGTTTTTTGAGTGGGGCATTGAGGAACTTAACTTGGTTTTCATTTAATTTGGGAAAGCTAAGGTTTTAAAGAATCCTTCAATTTCTTCAATGGGATTTTGTTGGTCATCCAATCCATAGACCTCTGAGTAAATTTGATGGAATATTTATATTATTTGGGTATCTGACTTGAATATCATATCTTGATACTGAAGTAGTGAAATCCTAGAGGCTTCATGTCTATTTTCAATTATTCTTGCTAGTGCTTTGGACGGAATTTGCTCCCACTCAGAGTATTTAGCTATATACTTTAATTCATGTAGAGAGTAGTTATGTTGGTGTAGGTCAAATAATCTTCTTTGTGTGATATTAATTGATTTCTCAATGTCAGGATTTTGGTTCATTTGATCATTTTTTTCTAGCTCTTTAAGTTCAGCCACCAACTTATATTCTTTTTCTTTTGTCAATGTTTTAAAATAGACAGCTTTCTGAATTAGTACCCCCCTCAGCTTTGTCTTACGTGCAGCCCATTGATTATCATGTGGGATATTAGTGGACTCTAGGTTCTTTTCTAGTTCTAATAAAATGTCTGATATCTCTTGAACCACCTCCACTTTAAATAGTAAATTATTGTTAAAAGACCAATTACACCTGTTAATCCTTCTCATTGGTTTGTCAGGCAGGTTTAATTTCAATGTAATCTTCAAATGATCTGATAAGTACCTGGGTTCAGAGGAATATTTAACCTCTTCTTCTAACAAAGTCTATCCTTGACCAGGCATTATGGCATTTAGAATAATATGTATACAAATTGTTTTTCCGTAGGACATGCCCAAATGAAATAGGATCAATTAGGCATAGGTCAGACATAAGTTCAGCAATGGCAGTCGATGCTTGGAGGTTTTGTGGGGAGGGGTTACTAGTATGGTCTATACCTGGGTCGATAACTGCATTCCAATCCCCACCTATTATGTAATCAAGGTCAGGGAACTTGCATAATAGATTATATATTTCAAGGATAAAATCTTGTTTTCTTAGGCATGGGCCATAAATATTGAGAAATAATGTTAATTTTCTGTTTGGTGGGCTTGGGGCTATAAAATAACACCATCTACCATTTACATCTGAATTAGACTCTGTGATTGGGTCCTGAAATTATTTTTTTAATTATAGTAGCTACCCCCTTAGAGTTGGAAATATCCCCAGCTGCAATGATCAATTTTATCCATTTCCTGTTCATATCTCCCTTCCACTCATCTTTAAACATGTGAGTTTCCTGTGTAAAACAAATATTTCCCTCTGATTTGAAAATTAGGTGCATCAACAGTTTTTTTCTTATTTTTATCCTGCAGTCCTCTCATGTTCCATTAATCTATTGTCCACATCCCAAGGAATTAATTTGTAAAAGAGATATTACCAGATTTGGTTGGAAATATCTGTTTTCCTTAAAGGCTCCAAAACCCCTCATTATAGGTAGAAAAAGGTAAATATCAAATACAGTAGCATCTAGCTCTTTCAAACCTAATGCTGTGCCTAACCACCCACTCTTCTCATTTGAAAGAGCTTGAAGGAGTGAGGTTACAAAGCAAACCAGAAACATCTGTTGACTTATCCAAATATAGATGTAACCTGTAAACACTATTCTGAATAACCTTTCTAACACCTGTGTGAATTTAAAACAAATATACATATCTAGAACAACTCCCAGATTAGTGATCCTTTACTCTGCTTGAAAATCCACTACTCTCCTAATTGGAGTAGCCAAATTAAAAATATAATGCTAAGATATAGCTACCTTTTTCATCTATGCGTAATTAAGTGTAACTTATAATATATTTCATGAAGTCTTTTCAGTTATGAGGTTATCAGTTGTTTAAGGGAGATAGGATGGATTAACCCTTATGAAGATAGAATTATGTGCATCAGATATGTTGTTCAATAGAAATTAGCTAGAATAAGCAGGTTAAGAACCCATCATTAAGGATATCAATGCTTCTAGAGTTTTGCAAGAATGATATATGCAGTTTAGCTAGGAAAAGCCTGGATCTTAATATGGTTGTTGCTGAAACAAGACTACCAAAAATTTGTAATGCATGTATAACAAGACAGCCTGAACAGGTTAGTGTCAATAGAACTCATTTTCTCATATTTGCGTGTACTGTAGATTGAAAATTATGCAAAGGTGTAATCTGCCTGAATCAGCCCTTTTGGAATTATAGAGGATTAAATATGGCATCTATAAATCTAGACCACTATAAGCAGTTGTACCAGCACAGATAAAGAGAAATAAATGATGACAATGAGTGCTACAACAAAAGAAAGTGACATAATACAGTAGGTATAAACTTATACTGTAAAGATGAACATATAACCAATTTCATCCAGCTAAAACAATTACATCTGAAAAGTCAGAATGTGCCCCTTATAGAATGTGAGAAAGGCTAGATGAAACATAAAAACAATGTTAATCACATCTCCATAAGGCATGGGATACTCTGCATCTTGACCAGGGGTTAATCTGGATAATAAAAAGCATACCAATAGGCTAAAAAAAAACTAATGCATATTCTCTCTAGCACTTCTGAACTTTGAATTGAAAAAGGGATGATTGTATTTTCCTATGCACAGAGTTGTTGGCCTGGAGGCTGTCTGCGCACTATGTACTGGAGAGAGTTTTGACCTGGGATACTAGCTCAGATAAAAGTATTTAACAGAAATTTGAGCAATGGTCTAAATATTCTGTTCACAGAAGCTGAATATCAGTACGTTCAAAGCATGGCATTTCTGCATTAGCTTTCCCCCACAGTCATTGCTTTAGTAGGCTGCCCAACAGAGCTAGTTTCTCAGGAGTGACCAAAAGAGCAGTATTGTGGTAAGGGAAGAGTAACTCTATCACTAGAAGGCATAAACCTATAGTTCCCCTCATACTTCATAGGTTAAGAGTTCTCCAAAGTGTCACATAGCATTTCTAATATATCCTTCATATGCTAAAGTTATATCTTTCCTAAAAAAAATACAAAAATTAGTAGAGGTAGACGCTGTCTAGATCAGGGCTAGAGGAAAGTTTTCTTAAATTAAGAAGTCTCTGACCACGAGTTAACTCAGTTACTCACAGAATCCAAGTTGCAAATCTCATTACTGAAACAAGACTACCAAAAATGTGTAATGTATGTATAACAAGACAGCCTGAACAGGTTAGTGTCACTAGAACTCATTTTCTCCTATTCGCGTGTTCTGTAGGTTGAAAATTATGCAAAGGTGTAATCTGCCTGAATCAGCCCTCTTGAATACCCCTTATCTCAGTGAGGAATTAGGCTAATTTAACAGTCAGATAGGAGGTACAGAGTATTGTGATGGGCATAGGGCACAAAGAATGAGATCTTATTACCTTTATTGTTAGAGCGGATTTGAGATCTTCACTTGGGAGTTCTTTCTTGCACTCTTAAGACATCGTTGATATGTCTAGGCCTTGAGGAGGAAATATTTAGTGTTGAAACAGGAAGTTGTTACATAAACTGTTCCCTGTTCCCCAACAAAGACTGATGCATTCATTCCTCAAGGCCCTCTACCTGATATTTAAAAGTTAAATTATTTACTTTTAAATATTCTGCTGCATTTATTACTGCTTGTCAGTAGCCTGATGTAATTCTGTTATGCTAAGGCTGTGCATTTAAGCACATGGGCATCAGGACAGTTGTTTTACATGAAGTAGGTTTGTGGTCTGCACTGTTGCGGGAGGGGATGCTACATTATTACCTTCTGAGCTACAACTTGCTGGTTAATGGCCCATTGTTACTGTTCATTTGAACTGTGTTTTTCTGACATTGGTACACCTTGTTTGCTGTAGCATACACTACATCCTGACCTGCTGAATATAGCTTTGTTTCTATAACTTGAACACTAATCCAGACCATCTTTTTTGGAGAGGGTTCCCTTGCACCCTAGTGGCAGGAGTGTGCAGTTAGAAGTTGTGTGACTGAAGAATGCTGGAACAGGGCTCTGTTCCGAGCTTTACTATTGGTGAACTGGTTAATCTGTTTAAATGTGTTTGCTCTTGTTTGCTATTGTCATATTTAAGTGTGTATCTGTTCATCTGTGTTACACTGACCTAAAAAGATTTTTAAATATCTTTAGCATGGTCTGGTTACAGGCTTTGCTGCAGTCACATCTGTTTGTGTGATTCTTGTGTTTCCTGCTACACCATCTAGTGTTGTCCAGGGCCTGCCAGCACTTAATGGGAGTAAGTGAACTGGTTGGCACTGATCTGCCATAGGGCATTGAGCTAAGAGCTCAGGGACAAGGGTTGATTGGTCACTTCCAGTGTTCCTATTTTACCTTCATTGTTGTGGTATTTAAACCCAGCACATGCATGGCTTTGTGCTTTTGTGCAGTTTTAACACTTTGAGAGGTATCTCAGTTGCATTTCTTTCCCTTACCTGCACTCCTGTGTGAGTGAGGCCCTCATGTGCAGGTACTGTTTTTATGTTATCCAGCCATACTCACACCTATAGGGGCTATCCTCAGATAGCACCCACTCTACTATCCCTGACCTCTCTTCCACAGATGCTGATAACCATGGACAGACAATTTCCTGTGCTTTCTCATTCTAGTCCAGTTGATATGGGCATCCTGACACAGTGTAGCTACTGCCTTATGTACACAGACAACTGTGTGCTACTACCACCTAGGAACACAATATGTGAGAGATGCAGTCACATTGAGCCTAGAATCCTTGCTGTCTCAGTCATATGACAGTAAATGATTGACATACCACAGTGCTTTGCCAGAAATGGCCTTCATCTGTCTCTCCTGGGCTTTAGGCTTCTGGCAAAGGCACTTGCCTTCCCCATAGTGCCTTTTGTAGGCAAAGTCATGAGCAGAAAAGTACCAGCATGAAAGCTTATTATAAACAAAATGTAAAGAAATTCTGCCAAATGCTAGGAGTCTTTGCATGAAACTAAAGCCATTGCAAGCATTCCTTGTCCTGGAGGATGCTGACATTTGTGCAGTCACTAAAACCTGGTTTGAAGCAGTAGAGAGCAGACTAACCTTGCCAGGTTACTCATCCTACCACACTTTCAGACCCCAAATGGAGGGCTGCAAAGCCAAAGGGGGTGGAGTTTTAAACTTTGTCATACACATACACACCTCCAGGCTGGTCAAACAGTATGACACACAGGAGACAAGTGCAGTTAACTGTTGACAAAACACCTATTCAAATCATAGCTAGCTACAGACCTCCAAACATGACTCAGGACACCCATTACACCTATCTGGACCAGGGACGTCGGGAGGCATACGCACTGTACTGATTTCAGTACAACTTTTTTAGAAGAGGGGGTAGCTTTAAAAAAAAAAGTATGTATTTCCTCCCTTTGAATCACAAACAGATTATCAGGTAGTGTGTGTGTGTTTCTTCCTTTTGAAGAACGAACAGTGTGTGTGTGTGTGTGTGTGTGTGTGTGTGTGTGTGTGTGTGTGTGTGTGTGTGTGTGTGTGTGTCTGTGTCTGTGTGTGAAAATGCCCCCACATAATACACCTGCTGGCTATAGGTGTTCAGGCTTCAGGGTAAGAAGAGCCTAAAGTCCCTAACCACCACCATTTCTGAACTTTGTTCAGATTTGCTTTTCTAATGGTTGTGAGCTATGGTGAGAAGTGAGAACTGAGAACTGAAGTTATATTTCCCCCATTATTGTTTTTGTTGTTTGTCCAGGTTTTTTGTGCTAAGAGCTATCTAAGTGATAGCCATTAAATTTGTCTTCCTATGTTTCAAACTGCTGATTTAGCATAGTGGTATGTTGCACTGACTGTAGTGCATATGGTTCTGGGTTCAAGACATGCATGGTGATAACATAGCATTTTATTCTAGCACCTTTCCAAAATTATACAAGCAATGTTTAAAATGTGTCCCTGGTTTTTGGGCTTTTGTCCCCCCCCCCCAATAAATGTTGGCTTTTTCCAGATTTCTTGTGCTGCAAAGTTAAGAGATACAGCTGAGTGTCGACATTTTACAAGGAGCTGAGAGCTGCAGGGGAACTAAAGTTTAGTGCTGCTTATGCTGAGTCTGTTTGCACTGTCAATAGCACAACATGTAGTGTACTTGCTTTTGATGAAGATGGCTGAGGGTTATTCTCCCACAGTAGGTAGATGCATTGCTGATACTGTACTGTGTTGTAAAGGGGGGGGGGGGGTAGATGCTGTAGTCAGTTTTGGCAAAGATATCTAGTAGTAACTATGAACCTGTTATCAGTTTGCCATCCATTCCCTATTGCAATATTACTAGCGTATCATTGTTTTTAATGCAACATAGGCAATTTATTCCTCAAGGGCAGCAGGCACTTTATTTGTAGATGAAAACTTGAAATATAAAGTTGTTTGCTAGCAGCAGCCTCTTCGTTATTTACAGATTTCTTTAATGTGGAATTATATAGATGGCTTTTACTAGTTCAGAGATTGTGCATATTTACTGATACTGGTGGACTGTAGAAGTTTGAGTAGACTTTTATGATGGAATGTTATGAATTGGGCTGTTTTGTCATTATTGGTGCATGCATTTTGTTTCATTGTTTACTGGAAAAATGTTCAAAACAATAAATTTAAAATGCTGTCTAACAACTATACTGTATTGTACAAGGAATATAATTTAATACAATCAGGAAAGTGTATCAAAGAGCACGTATATGTTTCATGTGCAAGAGGCCTATGATTTGAAAACAGCCCAAAGTTAATCTTTATCTGCCACTGGCAAAATGTATTTCCTTTGAATGTGGGTTTCAATGCTGTTTCAATGAATGTGAGTTTCAAGGGCAGAGAAGTTTTAATGCTAAGTCTAGTTTCATTGTGAGACTGCATTGCTTTGTTTAGCAGATATTTATTGGTTTTCGTGCTGTAAAATGCAAAATAAAACTTTTCTGGCAAATCATTTAGGAATGAAGTCACTAAATAATGACCAACGTTAAGTTTCAGACGTCATAATCTTCAGAAAAATGCATGCTAAAGCAAGACCTGATATTCTATCAACTGTCTTAAGTTTATACAAGATCAACTTTTAGTACTGTTTGTATGTTCCCCCAATATATTTGGCCTTGTCCAGATTTCCTGCATTAAGAGGTTGAGAGGTATATGCAAATAAATCGCTTTATAGAATTAGGAATATCCAAACCTCTCAACTGTCCCCAATTTTGCTTCAAAATGTTGCTCTCCCCCTAATAATCTCTCCGCAAAATAGCAATTTTGGAAGAAAACCTGGAGGGTTTACTTTTATAAATAACTGTAATGACCAGAGTTATACATTACTTTTATTTCAGAAATGCATGTAGATTCTCTAATTTTTTCAGCTGCTCAAGTTAACTGTGCTCATATTAAAATGGTGTCCCTTCTTTGACAGGTTCCCAGCTGTATTGTCAGGCAATTTTATATTTTTGCATCACATTTTTGGTCCATTTTTCATAAAATTGCAGTTTTCTGGCAAATTAGTGGCAAATCGTTAAAGACTGAAGTTAGAAAATAATGGCAGACATTTGAGTTTCAGATTTCATACCTTTCAGAAAATTCGTACTAATGCAAGACCTACTACTATTCTATTACCTTTCTCTAAGTTTATAAGAGCAATATTTAAAAAAAATGTCCTTATTTTGGGGCCTTTGCCTCAGTTTTATTTATGAGTTTGTTGCTCTAAGAGGTTGAGAGGTATTTGTGAGTGAGTGTGTGTGTGTGTGTGTGTGTGTGTGTGTGTGTGTGTGTGTGTGTGTGTGTGTGTGTGTGTGTGTGAGGTAGGTAGGTAGCATACCTCTCAACTGAGCAAATTTTGCAGAATATCCAGATTTTTGCCCCATATTTTTTGTCTGTTCCTCATAACTTTTGTGATTTTCTAGAAAATCATTGAAGGCTGAAGTTGCTAAATAATGACAGACATTTGAGTTTCAGACTTCATGTCCTTTAGAAAAATTCATACTAGCACAAATCCTGTTATTCTAGCAACTTTCTCATACTATCACAAATCCTGTTATTCTAGCAACTTTCTAAGTTCACGAGAGCATTATTTAATATCTGTCCCTGTTTATTTTAGGCTTTGTCCATATTTCTTGCACTAAGAGGTAGGTAGGGGTATGTGTGTGAATGAAACACCCTAGTTAGGGGTAGCAGGTGGTTAGTAATTTACTCAAGCTCAAAACCTGTACCTTAGTTACAGAAAAAAAAAGCATGAATCCTCTACCCCAACTACCATGCTGCATTTTTCAAAGAACTGACTTTCAGGTTCATTTTCAATTCAAGGAACCGAGTTTGAGTGAATTTATATTATATTACTGAAGAAGCATTACAGCGAATGCCTCTTCATCGACACTAAAAGAGCGAACCGTGAATTACGAGAATGGCCGTAGCTTGGCTGGGGAGGGGGGTAGCAGTTTGAGAGCTGTGAGTACAAATTTGAACATCCTAGCTACACCCCTGATCTGGACTTACTTGAATCTGTTCAACCATCTACCCTGCTCCTGGGTGACTTTAACTACCCAACCATAGTCTGCATGACCTATTCTACCTGAAGATGAATGCACAGAGATTCCTTGGCTTTGTCAATGCCAGTGCATTGGATCAACTGGTCAACACCCCTATGACAGGTGGAAATATCCTGTACCTGGTCCTAACCAACATGAGTAGCCACTGTAGCACTCCTACGGTGTCATCCTCCTTGGTAAGATCTGGCCATAAAGCCATCACTTTTAAGGTCACCATCTCCCCTGCCCCCCCCCCCCCGTCAGGGTCAAACAAAAACACTTTTCCAAAACTGACTATAAATCTCCTCAGAGCAGGTATAAATAGCTTCAGAGCCACCGTCCCATCAGTTGAAAATAGCAACAATGTCCAAGCCTACACCAAAATACTATATGAGCGCATACATAGCTGTATGGGCTCAGCAATACCTGACATGACAAAATTATCTCCTTCAAGGTAGAGTAAACCTCTGTGGTGGACAGCAGCAATACACAAACTCCATAATAGGTAGAAATATTTGCTATACAGGGCCAAGAAGGAGAAGGTGCCAAATTGGAAGCAATCTTACCTATGTGTGAACAAGCAAATAAGGTCACAGGTGAATTACTTTAAGGCTATCTTTGAGTGCAAATTGGAAACATCCACCAAGGCCAGTCACAAGGCCTTCTTCACATATGTCTGCAATCTCAGAGGCAACACCCAAATCTGCTCTGTAGTGGTGGTCAAAACAACACATGCACATACAGCATAGATATAACCAACCAACAGGTTAAGTGAAAACCTCACCCCCTGTTCCCCCATAAGTAAACAAGAACATGCACAGTACAAGCCCCCCCCCCTCATCATCAGGAAGCAGGTCCATAATGCCCTCTCAAAGGCAACAAACTGAAGTCTCCATGGGGCCTGATACCATCCCTGGCAGCATCCTTCATGAACTCAGGCATGAGCTCTCAGCTCCATTACACACTGTAATCAACCAAAGCCTGAGCACCAATGTCATCCCATCTGCACAGAGGACAGCCATTGTCATCCCTCTACATAAAGGTGGAGCAATCCACTGACCCAGCCAATCATATGCACATCAGCCTAACTAGCCTGATCTGTAAGGGCATGGAAGGCATTATCAAGGACCTTATAAACAGGGACATTGGCAACCTCAAAATGCTTGAGCCCACACAGTTAGGTATTGTCAAAGGTAGATCAGCCCTGTTAAAGCTGGTCAACTTCTTTGAAGAGGTCAACAAATACATGGATGAGGGAAAGACGGTACACACTGCCTACCTTCACCTAGCCAAATCCTCTGACAATAATCCCCAGTCAGCCATGATACATAAGCCCTACACAGCTAGGCATCAACCTGTATGTTACCAGATGGGTAGCTAACTGGCTCAATGATAGTACCCACTCGGTCAAAGTAGTGGAAGCCACCTCTAGGAGTAGACCCTTAAAAAGAGGTGTACCCTAAGGATTGGTCTGGGGGCCTCTACTCTTTGAGATATACATTTCTGAAGTACAACACAAAATCAGTGGTCTGTGGCTGACCAGGTTTACAGATGACTGCAAGCTGGCCACTGTCTTGCATTCACCTACTGATTTGAGCATCCTCCAAAGGCCCTTACCCAAATTAATGACTGGTGCCAGAAGCAGTGCCTCAAACTGAATGCCAGGAAATGCATCATTATCCCTGTTGTGGTAGATGTCATCCACACTAATTATGACAGTAATTACAATGTCTTGAGCATGCAACTTGTGCAACTTGTGCAACAACTTGTGCAACAAGGTTGATAGCAACCTGACAGTTTCTCACCACGTTGGCACCATTGTACAGAAGGCTGTCTACATGGCCTACCTCACAAATAAGGGTATGTCATCCAGGAACCAGGAGGCCATAACATCCCTGTACTCCACCCTTATCAGACCCATTACCAAGTACAATGGCTCCTTTGGCATGTACATTGCCAAGCACATGCAGCAGTTGCAGAGACCACAGAGGTTCCTGACCAGGAAAATCCAGGGTGTGCAACACCTATCCTATACAGATAGGCTGAAAGCCCTGTCCTCTACTCAGTCTCATATAGACTGATCATAGGCAACCTGCGTCTGGCATGCAAGGCCATTTCCAAACCAGCCTTGATGGAGTTTCTGCTTATCCTTAAGACAAACCCCACTCACGCAACCTGCACTCAAGGGCCTCACCCTGGATTGTGACATGAATAGTACTTGTTGGTGGGAAAGATATGTGTCCCAAACAATACACTGTCTGTAAAATACACTCTCTACCCATGTCTAGCAAAGTACCTCCATAGCCCACTTTAAGAAGAAGCTGGACAACTGCATGAGAAACAGAAAAGACACTCCTGGGATCCCACCTGTGTCCCAGCTGAACAGGGGAAACAGGTGCTGACTTTGAAGGAACATGGGCAAAAATCTCGGCTATGCTTATGAAGGCATCTGGGACAATAGCCTAGTATCATCCTATGAACCTATGCACCTAGTACTTTACATGTTTTCTGTATGTATTGCAGACTGTACTGCAATGTTGTCTTAAATTAATCCCTGTGAGTCTGAACTGTGTAGCTACTGCATTGGTAGAGTATTCTCTTGTTTCTTTATTAGTTATTATCACATATCATTAAACCTTGTCATTGTGTCTAATCTGTATAGCAGTAAGTCAGCTCTTACAGTACTTGCATATGCACTTGGTGACACTGTATAGCTCACTCCAATAGCCTTGGTCTTGGTCACACTTACCATTTTGCTAAAAGGCTCATCACACAGTAGGATTTCTCATCCTTGGTTCAGGGCCTTACAGTAGCTGTTAAAGAGATGGATTGTGGCAGTCAGAACTACCTCAATGTCTGGGCTGAAGGGCCCACAGGTAGCAAAGTTGCGCCAGACGTTATCAGGAGAGTGTGTGTGTGTGCGTGTGTCTGCGTGTGTGTGTCTGCGTGTGTGTGTTAACGGAGTGGAGCATGACCTGCACTCATGCAGAACTCCCAGCAATGTGGAGTGTGTGATTGCATGGCATGCAAGAGTGAGGTAACTCTTGAGGGATATGTATGACACCGGGTAGATGGTTGGCCTCATAGCCTATAGGTATACAGTAGATGTTTGATGGGCTGCTATGGCCTGGTAGGGAACATCTGTGATGTCCACAGCTGCTCTATGTGCTGTCTGATGTGAATGATGAATGGAGGATTATGTACATTAATGGTCCTCATTGGGGGGAACATCAAACATCAGGATCATGAGTGCAATGCATGCTGTAATGCCAGTATGGTGAGACTACTCACACACATACTGTGCTGATAGATGGCAGTGGTGTGATGTGGTTGTTAGTGGTGGATAGTGCTAACAAACATGGATGTGCAGGATCTTTACATAATGGTGCCCAATGTATGAGTTCCTGTGATGTGTTTCCCTGTTCATGTCTTTCAGGTGCAATGTTGTGACAGCAATTACCACCCTTTTCAGAAGCTAAGACTGCACCAATAGTAGATGCCTTAAGACTGCACCACACAGTGCTGTTCAGCAGGAGCAAACAGCAGTAGCAGGAATAGACTACCCTGTGGAATGACCTACTGGAAACCATCAACAATCTGGGTTGTCATGGGCATATCTATGAGCAGATCAGGCACAGGGCAACTGATCTTATTCACCATGCTCTGCAGAGGGCTGCAGCTGTGGCCAAGGACCGTACAATCACTGGGGGGGGTCCTGCTATGCAGGCCCCACTGACACCTACAGAGGAGTTCCTCACCAACCTTGGGGCAGCTACTACACCCCAGGAAACCATCCCCACCTCTGTTGTGGAGGTGGGTGGCACCCAGACAACAGGCAAGTAGCGTCCAGGTAAGGCCCCAGTGGATATCACTTCTATACTGTATCATTCATACTGGCATGCTTGTAGTATCTAGAAGCATATGTCAGGTCAAACTCCTTTTGTGGGTGGGATTTTGTAATGCACACAAGTGCAAATATGTAGTGAATGACAGCAAATTGTGTAGTATCAGAGCTCATACTGTACATGTTCAGAAATTCATCATTTTCCTGTACCAATGCCACATGTGAGTGTGCTGATGGTACTTCTCCCCCACAACTACATAGGGCCCAGTGGTCTGACTGAGGAACAGCAGCTTAAAGCCGGTAAGTATGGAAATGTCTTGTTGTGGCTCACCAATACCCTAGGCATGTTAAGGGCATGCATTTTTCTATGCACACAACTGTTGATCTTAGCCATATTGCAATATGTGCATGTTCACTTGTGGTGGGGTTACCTGCAGTGCATCACTGTGGTCATCACAGGGTCTATTCACAAGAGCTGTAACATATTGGCAAGCATGTTTCTGTAGGTGTTGCCATTGTGCTATACAGGAGGTACATCCATATTGTGTACACTGGTGCACTGTGTGTTAGGTGAAGGTCCATCACATACTACCACTCCACACATTTCTCAGAGGGGTATATTAGTAGCAACATTAAGTGGACATAGCTGCACTGCATGTTGTTGAAGGCCTGTCCAGAGGTGTATGTTGTGGTCTGATTGTGTGTTGTGCATGTCATCATTCAGAGACTGTGTGGTCTATATAATGGCTTTGTGCCACCTCACCTATATGTGTCTGTGTGCGTGTGCATGTGTACATGTATGCATGTGTGTGTGTGTGTGTGTGTGTGTGTGTGTGTGTGTGTGTGTGTGTGTGTGTGTGTGTATCAGCAAACATTATACTACAGGGTATTAATTTACATATATTGTCTTCCCTTCACAGGTGAACATGGGGGTTGGTGGCTCTCCCCCTCACAACCTGATGTCAGTGTCTTAGTGGACTCTGATAATGATGGTGATCATAGTGAGGCATAGGTGGGGTTGTCAGGGGCTGAATCTGTGCCATTGATTGGTATCCCACTTTCACCCACAATTTCCCCACACACAGTCATTATGCCCACATATACCCAGTCCCCAGTAGCCACAGATAATGGACAGTTAGAGGGTGGTGGCATGGAACAGGCTAGTGTGGTGACTATGGCAAGTGTGAGTGTAGACACTAGCCATAGCCAGAGAGCAGGTGAGGTCCCACACAAGCAGAAGGGCAGGAGTGCTCGAAGGAGGACTACTGCACATCAAGCCCCTGTCACAAGTCTCACAGCAGGTGTCACCAGAAGCATGTTTCTGTCCATCATGGAGGCACAGGCACATACTGACTGCAAAACCAGACAGATGCTCAATGTGATGAATGCAGCACTTCCTGCTATGCATGATGACCTCCACAGCATTGGTGATGCCATACATCATTTTGCTGATTTTGTGGATAGACAGTGAGGTGAGACATTGTCATTGCTTGATCATGCAGTGTCTGTGCTTGAGCATGTGGTGGGAGTAGGGCATCAGCCACATGGATGTAGGTCAGCAACAAGATCAGCTGAGAGCCCATGTGGCCGTGCACATTCACACTCCCATAGTGACAGTACCACCAGCACTATCAAAGGGAGGATGCTGTCCACATAATACTGCAGAAGGCCATGGGCACATGGTCTGGCCCGTCCCATCAGGGACACAGATACAGCAGACAGCAGTCACCATCGGGGAGTAGTACTGCATCTGGCCTTGGGCCTGGTGGTGCCAGTGAGACATCTGGCAGAACCAGTTCCCATGTCCCTGGCAGGAGATGGTGAACTGTATATCCTGTCATGTATGGTCCACGGCTGTCCAACATACCCCTGAGTAGGGCAACCACATGGCTTGAGTATGTGCATACAAACACTCACACATCTGTATCACAGGCATGTCACCACCAGACACACACAGCTCCTCTACACAGCCCAGTTGAACACCACCCCTCCAGACACACACGCACACACACACACACACACACACACACACACACACACACACACACACACACACACACACACACACACACATGATGTCAACCGTATGGCCTAGCCTAGGCCTCTGGCAAACCCACACCACACCCTGTGCATGTGATGATACCTGTGCCACATCCCTGTTATAAATACCATCGATGCAGAGACATGCTAATATTGGTCTGATGCATGGGGTGAATATAGTACAGTGTAATAATGTAATGCTGTGTAAGATGCTTTTTGCTGGCAATAGTTATGGGTATACATCAAAGTGTATGTACCTTTTTAGCCATGATGCATTATTGCTGTTAGTACTGACTGTAGTCTCACATACTGTATTCTGTTTGTGTTCCAGGTGTCTGTGTGTCTGCAGACTGTGAGCCTGCTGACATTAGCAACAATGAGTATGGCGGAGTGGAAACACAGTGACCTTTTCATAACCAAGGTACAGCTGTATATGTACATGTTTACTAGGTGTGTATGCATACAGCAGTGTATTAGGGACAATTGGGGCAGACAGTGTGATCTTGGATACATACCCCTTGACACAGCCAGCTAGCCTTCATACATGTCACCTGGGTGTTCTGTAGTACCACAGGCTCATATATACAGAGGAGGTTACTTAAGTACTGGCACTAGGAGCCTCACAAGCTTAGCCATGACTTTAACTGCAACAGATTCACCTATCAGCACCTGTTGCCCCTACCATTTCTTTCCCATCCACTCAACCTTGATGCAGTTGATGAGGGTATGCATGGTACTATGTATGACAGGTTTGGGGTATGTATTCCTGATGTGGGTCAGCCTGTGTTAGTCTAACCTAACAATTACCAGCATGTGTGTCTGCTATGTCATATGCAAGTCTGGACTCTCATGCTGGTAGTGCACACAGGGTCATAGTCCTGTACATTGGGCAGCTGTCGAAGGGTTGAGCACAGCCTCTACATACCCAGTCTTACAAACAATAGTGCTAGATACATAATACAATTACCACAAAGGTAATGTAGTGTTGCAGTGTCTGCCACTACTACTCAAGTGGTGACAATTGCAGGGGCTGTTAGGATTGCCAATGGGTTCAGAGGCCCTTAACATGGTAGAGCCATCTGACACACACACACACAAACTGCTGCATGGGGGCATGCATTGAAACACACATGCACATAGAGTTGACATTTCTCAGATTAGATGACTTACCTATCTGTTTATGTACAATACACAGTGATACGACCATTGCATGCACCACAGTGCCTTTCTGTTAGAAACTGTGTAACTGTGCTTGTAAGGTGGATGACATCTGTATGGGCTGAAACTAGGTTGGCAGTGGGGGAGTTCACAGGGTGGAAGAGGCACACAAAATGGCATAGCCATTGCATATACACAGTAAAGACAGCCACAGGGGATGTGCATACAGAAACACAAACACAGTTCCCAATAGACAGATTAGTAACCCTGTGTATCCACTTGTATGTACTATAGTGCTACATACACATTACATGCACCACATAGATTATATGCCTGGGACATAACCCACTACCTCTTATAACACGTAATCTTGGGAATGCCTTCATGGATGATGGGATAAACCACCAGAAATAGTGACTGGTATCATCTATTGCTCCTACAAACCTGGACATATGATAGAGTAACAGACTTTGTATCAGCATGATGTTTCAGTCAGGTACGATGTCTGATGCTGGCATGTCTGTCACTATGGTAACTGTGACATATTTGGCAATGATATTACATAAATGCCCATTGTTAGGGGACACAGACCACATATAGGTTGCAAACATCTGGATATTCCATATACTCTGTACAAATTATTGGTATGGGTTGTATAGTTTAATATGGTGCATGTGAGGCAGATGTCATTAATAGGCTCTTTAAAGTAATGCCACGGGGAGGGGTTAACAGGCCTTAAACCGGTATAACCTACACACCCAACAACCAAAGGAGATATGCTTCACACACACTACTATAGTTGTCAGTATTGAGATTAGAACCCCTACCTATCTAATTATTTGTACTATAGTATTATGCAGTTATTGCACACACCACAGAGCGTAGAGGGCTGAAGAGTGTACACACACACACACACACACACACACACACACACACACACACACACACACAGTATCCAGTATTGAGTTTAGAACCTCTACCTATATAGTTATGTCTATTACAGTGTTACCCAGTTATCACACATGCCACAGAGCTTATAGGATTTAACAGTGTCCCAAGGTACATCTAAGGTGAATTACATCAACAGCCCTTGCAAAGTATGGCAATGGGAAGCCTACTGGGTGAGAAGGGCATCAGAATACTTTATCCTACAAACATACGCAGAAACACACACATTTGCCAGAACTAAAAGTAGAACCCCTGCCTATTTAGTTCTTTGTACTATACTGTTACACAGTTATTGCATACGCCACAGAGCTTATAAGGTTGAGGTTTGTCCAAAGATACTTCTAAGGTGACTTGACATCAACAGCCCTTGTATAGTAGGGTACTGGGAAGTGTTGTGGGTGGGAAAGTCCTCAAAATACTTTATCCTACAAGCATACACACTTACAAACACTTTTATACACACACATTTGCCAGAACTGAGAATAGACACCCTGCCTATCTAGTTATTTGTACTATACTGTTGCATAGATATTGCATGCACCACAGAGTGTATAGGGCTGAGGGCTGTCCAAAGGTACTTCTAAGGTGAATGACATCAGCAGGCCTGCTAAAGTAGGGTACTGGGAAGTGTACTAGGTGGGAATGGCCTAAAACTGTTTCACCTACAAACAAACAAACACACACACACACACACACACACACACACACACACACACACACACACACACACACATACACTTACATTCGCCAAGACTGAGATTAGAGCCCCTATCTATCTAGTTATTTGTACTATAGTGTTACACAGTTATCATACACACCACAGAGCTTATAGGGCTGACACATGTCCAAAGTACTTCTAAGGTGAATGACATCAGCAGTTCTTGTAAAGTAGGGCAATGGGAAGTGTACTGAGTGGGAAAGGCCTCTTAATACTTAAACCTACAGGCACACACAAAGGCAGGTGATGTGATATTAACCCCCCACCTCAGTACTATTACACAATGGAGCTAACCTTCATGCTGGCACATGTCACTGATTACAACCGGTATGCTACTGTCTGCAGCAGGACATCACTCTATGCCATTCAGGGTATCCCTATATATATATATAACTCACTCTCTGTGTGTGTCTCCCTGTGTGTCTCTCTCTAGCACTGTCTGTCTCTCTCTTCCCCATGTCTATGTGTGTGTATGCTTGACATATTGTTATATGTTGCCCATATATATGTCTATCACACGCAATAGATGCAGATATATCACATATGGGCCACCTACAGCTAGCTGAGGGTAATCCTGTCTGATGGGTGCTTGTAGAGGCAATTAAGATGTACATAGCTGTCTGTATGCAAAGACATATATGCACAATACACGTATATAGTCAGATGTGGGTTCTGACATTGGCTGCAATTCTCTAAGTGTAGGAGCATGCCTAGTATGACCTTCTATAGTAAGAGTGGGACTCCATTCCAGAGATAGTTGTACTCCAGTCCAGGGTTTTGCATGCTACAGCCATACTTCTCAACCTGTTAGTGCAAGATATCTGGAGATAGCCTGCCAAAATGGGTGAACAATGGCCCAAACATAGGGAGATACTATAATTATTGCTCTTATTAATGTAGGAAGTTGCTAGAGTTACAGGATTTGTTTTAGCAGACATTTTCTAGCATATATGACATCTGACACTGAAACGTATTGTCATTACCTACTGACAGAAATCCTCAGATCATCACAGTGATTTACTAGAGAAATACAAGATGTATTATGCACAGACCAATATTATGAGCCAAACTATAGATATCCTTGCCCAATCCAGCCAGTTTAGAGGTGTGGCTACAGCCGATTGACTGATGAAGCTGTGTAAATGGTCCAGCACCTTGGAGATATACCGGCTGGGGATCTCCTGCTTGTGTGGTATTCTTCTTACCTGTTGTGGGCATACCTCTCAGCTGTACAGTTTTTTGCAGATTGTCCAGATGTTTGTCTAATTTTTGTCCATTTTTCATAAACTTGTGGTTTTCTGGCAAGTTAGTATCAAATAATTATAGACTGATGTTAGAAAATAAAGACAGACATTTGTGTTTTAGACTTCATAACCTTCAGACAATTCATGCTAATGCAAAACCTGTTATTCTGTCAACTTTCTAAGTTTGTAAGAGCAATATTTAAAACATGTGCCTATCATTGGGCTTTGTCCCACTTTTATGTATGACCTTGTCCAGATGTCTTGCTGTAAGAAGTTGAGAGTTATGGGAGTGGGTACAGGGTGCATTCTACTGAGCAGAGATGTCCATTATATGTGTGGTATATTCCACATAGCACTGTGATGTCCAGGTAAGTCAGTGGCAGAGCAGTACAGAGTAATGTGGTGAACTACTGACAGACAGTTGTGTATACGTTGATAGGTTGATATGAGGTTAGTAGGTTATTGGCCCTGAAGCCCTTATAACCCTTGCAGATGAGATTGTAGCCCATGTTAAGACATGTCAGCATCCAGAGCCTCTGCCCAGCAGGGACACAGATGGAATAACAGGACTGTATTTTCTGTTTCCCATGCACTTATACAGGGAGCACTTCACTAGGGGTATTGAGGCACTTGGCTTGATGTGGACATGGAGTGTATTCTACAGATTGGGGAGTGTGTGGGACACATCTGTCACACTAACAAGGCGTATTGATATCACAGACCAGGTTGATGCTGCACCTACAGGTTGATCAAGTAGGCCTTTACTTCCAGATATGCAACAGTCCCATCAAGGCAGAGTCTTGATTGCTTTGTATGCCAGACAGGGATCACCTCTGTGGAGTCTGTATGCAACTGAGTAGAGGGACAGTGCTGTTAGCCTATCTGAGTAGGGTAGGTGTTTATGGTCTTGCATTCTCCCAGTGATTAACCTCTGTGGTCTCTCCAGCTGCTGCATGTGCTTTATGAGGTACATGTCGACGGGGGCATTGAACAAAATAATTGGCTTCATAAGGTTAGCATACATGGATCTTATGACCTCTTTTTCCCTGGATGGGATACTCTTACACTTGAGTTGTCCCATGTATGAATCTTTCTGCACAATGGGAGCAACATGATGCTCAGACTTCAGATTGCTATCAACTTGGGTGGCCAAATGCCTCACTACTGATTGTGTATGTATGATATTTTGTTAATGTGATACTATGTGGGGGTGTCAGTCTCCCTGAAGGGGATGATAATGCATCTACAGGCATTCAGCTTGAGGCCATGTTTCTGCAATCAGTCATTTGTTTTGGTGAAACACTCTTGTAGGACATCCACATCACTTTGGGTATTGGTGACTGTTCCCAGCTTGCAGTCATCTGCCAACTTGGTCAGCCATGGGCCATTGTTTTTGGCCTGCAACTCAGGGAAGTATATCCTGTATACCAGAGGCCCCCAGACCAATCCCTGGGGTATGCCACTCATTATGGGTGTACTGTTTGAGTTGGCTACCCCTATTATGATTATATGGGTTCTATCAATGAACCAGTTTTCTACCCATCTGGTAACGTGGATTGCTGCCTAGTTGACAGAGTTCATGTACTATGGCCAAGTGTCGAATAGTGTGTAAGACTTTGGCCAGGTCAAGGTGGCTGGAGTGCACCATCTATCCCTCATCCATGCCTTTGATGGCTGCCTCGGGGAAGTCATCCAGAGTTCACTGACATACCTCCCCTTGAGAATGGCAGACTGTGTAGGGTAATGTATTTGGATTTTGCCCTGTTAATGAGATCCTTGATAATCCATTGCATGGCCTTGCAGATCAGGCTAATTAGGCTAATGGGTCTTTCATTTCCTGGACTGGTGAACACTCCATCTTGGTGTAAAGGGATGACAGTGGCTGTCTGCCATTCAGCTGTGACAAAGACAGCTCTCAGGCTTTGGGTGTGCAGGGTGCATAATGATACTGCCAGTTCATGCCTGGGTTCATGTAGGTTGCAGCCTGGGATGTATTCAGGTCCCATGGAGGCTGTCTTCTTGACTATGAGAGGGCAGTGATGCCCTGTTCCTTAGTGGTAAGGGTTGGGTGTTCAGGTACTGGGGCTGTCCTGCTTTTTTGATGGGGGGGCAGAGGGGAGACATTTCCACTGAATCTGTCAGACAGTTGATTGGCTATATCTACAGCATTTGTGTATGTGGTGTCCTTGACCACCAGTTCTGCATGGAACTGGGAGCTTCCTTTGGAAATGCAAACATATGTGAGGAAGGCCTTATGATTGTCTGTCTTAGATGTGGGCAATTTGGACTTGGAGTTGCCTTTAGTGGAGTTCACTAGTGCTCTTATTTGTTTGTTCTGGCTAAGGGGTGATTACTTCCAATTGTGCACCTGCTCCTTCTCCATCCTGGACAGCAATGTTATCCTTTTATTATATAGTTCCTTTATTGCAGATGTGTGTGGACAGGTTTACTCTCCCTTGCAGACAGTGATGTCGTCCTGTCAGGTATTCCTGATTCCATCCATTATATATATGCTGGCATAGTAATTTTGTGTACATATGGAAGTTGGTGCCTGTTCCTCTAGTAAGGTAGGGGGATATTCAGCTGTTTATACCATCCCTCTGCTGGTTGTGATCAGCTTGTGGGACATTGTCCTTTTACCATGGCTAGAGGGGGGTTAGGAGAGATGGTGATATGACATGTGACTGCTTTTTTGTCTGATCTTGCCAGGGAGGATGATACCATAGGGGTGCTGCAGTGGTTGATCATGTTGGTTATGGCCAAGTCCGACATAGGTATCACATCTTGTGGGGTATCAAGTGACTGTCCTAAGGATGTGGCATTGATAAGAAGGGGGAACCTCTGTGCATTTCTGTTCTGGTATGGTTGGATTTCCAGTCAATTTGTGGGTAAGATAAGTCAGCCTGGATCAGGGTGATGGGTGGGATCTTGATAGATTTGTAGAGGGCCAGATATGTGGGGTGGGTGTCCTGAGTCAGATATGTTGGCCTGTAGCTACATATAATTTGCATAGGGCTCTTGTCAACAGTTGATTGCACTTGGAGTGTCTCGTGTGTGTCAGATTATATGACCAACCTGGAGGTGTGTGTCTATCTAATATATATTTATACTCCACCTACTTTGGCTTTGCTGCCCACATTTTGGGGTCTGGCTGTGTGATAGGATGAGTGATCAGGTAAGGATGGCTTTCTCTCCATGGCTGTGGGCCAGGCTTCTGTGAGTGCACAAATCTCACCATCTTCCAGGGTTGTGACTGCTTGCAATGAGTGCATTTTCCTGTTTAGACCCGTAGTGTTTAGCAGCATGGCTTTTACTTTGCATTTTGTTGATTTTTTTATGTTGGTAGTATGGATCCATGACTTTCCCTACAAAGGCACTATGGGGGAGGCAAGGCCAAGTGAGACAGATGCAGGCCATCTCTAGCAAAGCAGCATGGTCTGTCTATTATATGTTCCCAGGCTGCTAGGCAGTGGATGCCCCTGGGATGGCACCAGTAAGTGAGCCAAGTGTTACTGACAATCATTTTCTGTTTGTATTGAGCCATGATTTTGAATGCTGCTTAAGGCTAGGGACATACCTGCATGGGACACATATTCAGCAAGCTGAATCATGTCTGCCTTCCTAAAGTCCAGGGAGGTACATATGACATCATTCACACCTCCATGGACCAGGCCAGAGTGATATCTGTACCTGTTATGGGGTGACTTGAGTGCATGTGTGATATGGCAGATTATGGCACCTGACAAACAAGTAACCATGACTTTCTCCTTATCCTGCCTGGTGAGAGGCACATGTGTGTGTCTCACAGTGGAGTCTTCTATGAGTAATATGTTGGGTGTATGGTAAGGCCTTAGTGTTTGCAAGACCCTGGTGTGTAGACTATGCATGGTCTGTGGTGTGTAGGTTTGTGGAGTTCTCATGTGTTTTTGCCTCTGAGGTGTCCTTTGTTTAGGTTTTTGTTTTGTTGCGGACCTCCACTTACATGGGTTTGTGCTGTGTGTTTGCGGGTGATGTTTACTGACTCCATACACTGCAGGGCACCTATGTTAATGCACAATTTGTTCTGGTGTGCACATTCTCCATTTGTCTGGCCAGTGGTTCCCCTTCCCCTTATGTGCGTCTCTTTGTCCTTCTTTAGTCCACTCACAGGCTTTGCTCACAGTGGCTGCTGCTATGTGTTTGTAATTCTGATGTGAGCGGGATAAATGTCTTAACATCACACACAAGGTTATGGACTTCACACCTCTGAGTGTACCTGTTTAGCAGGTTGTCCATCATTGCACCACTACATCTGCTGTGGTCCTCAGATGGTTTGTGTTACTATGTTATTATGAGGCTACATGTTGGCCTAGCTGTCAAACCATTACAGACTGACATCTAGACAGGCCCATATATGACAGTCAGACAAAGGCCCACACATGGGGACAGGGTGTTAATACTGTTCTGCCAAACATGGACAGTTGGGAGACCAGTTTGGTATTTGCTTGCTTTCACTTATGGATATGGCATCTGCTTCTCAACTGTCTGCCATTGATGTTTTGACATGACCATTTCTTTTTTTGCAAATAGTTGGCAGGCAAATGCAATGTTAGGACAAGCAGAACAGATATACAAGACATACCTATGCTCCTTCTGTGACAACCTGTCATTCCAGGGGTATGGATGTTGGCCAGTGACATGTTGTCAGTGCTGACACAGTAAGGTGGCAGCTTTTTATAACCTGGCAGTACACTGACCTTCAGGTACCTGCTGTCCTACTAGGCACCATACCTCTCAACTTCTTACAGCGAGACATCCAGACAAAGCCATAAGTAATTGGGGGACAAAGGCGTATATATAGAGGCCATTTTGAACCATTGGTCTTACAAACCTAGAAAGGCAATACAATGACAGGTTTTGCATTAGCATGCATTTTTCTAAATGGTATGAAGTCTGAAACTACAATCTGTAATTATTTTCTGACTGTAGTCTTTCGTGATTTGTCAATGATTTGCCAGAAATCCACAATTTCATGATAAACAGACCAACAATGTGATGCAAACCTCTGGACATTCTACAAAACATCTGTAGAATTGAGAGGTATGCTAGGCACTGTGTAGGTTACTCTGAGCTGTGTACTGTCCATATGTGTGACCCCCTGTCCCTGACTTGTCCAGCTTTCATGCAGTAACAGATATTAATGTCTGGACAGTGTGTACAACTCCTACCATAGGTGTAGTTGACATGCAAAATAGTTGTCACTGCAGTTCTTGGAACATGGACCCTGTCAACCACAGTACTGTACCTAGGTCAGTAAGACACGACAGCCAGGAGTAAGTGCTGGCCACATCCTGACAGTATTAACCACATATATAAACATAGCTCATTGACCCCTGCATATTGTGGACATGCAACACGTTATCAAGTTGATTGGGACAGCCCTGGGAATGTGTGCTCTGCTGCTAGTACCCTACAAACATTAATGTTACTGCATTTCTATAGGAACATGGGTGTGTTGGGGGGCACACCTGTCAACTGTACTCATTTGCACAGACTGTGCTGATGTTGGTTTTACATTTTGGTTCCATTTAACATACTATTGTGCCTGCCTTGGAAAATACAGGCATATCACTAAAGACCACAGGTTAGATTGTAATGGTAGACACTTGGGTTTCAGACTTCTTACCCTTCAGAGCCTTAATGCAACTGAAAGACCTGCTATGATATCACTGTGTAAGTCTGTAGGGGAATATGTCATCACTGTCCCCATTTGTGGGCCTTTGCCAGCCATTTCTTTATGGTTTTCTATGGCTGACTTGCTGGGTGAGGCTGAGAAGCGAGTATGGGACCCCCACATTGACATCCATGCATGTGACCTATGACTCCCCAGTTAGTTAGTCCCCCACATTTACTGCAGTGAGATTTGTCACCTAGAGGACTACTACATACTCTGGGGAAGCCAGTATTAGGTGGACATTTCCTGTTGTCCCACCTTGCTGTTGACTGTCTGCTGTGATCCCAGTAGGCCACCCCATTCCCTTGCATGCATGCAGTGATACCATAAATATGCTACCACAACATACTACTCCATTCATTTATTGTTAAGAAGACAGACTTACCTTGTACCTGTGGCAGTTGTGAGGACAGTGCTTGACGGCTGACTCTGTCGGATGCACGCAGTACACAACCTATACATAGTAAAGTACAGGTAGTGTGATGTGTGTGGCATCCCATTTACTGTGTGTGCAAGTCAGAGAGAGGTGTCTGTCCCTGGGTCCCTACAGTGTCAGTGTATGTGCTATATGTTGCTGCTTTGCCAAGGCCTGGGCATACTGGGCACACCTCTATCTGCCTACAGGAGCAGGCGCAGGAGGTTCCTCCTGCAAGTCCCCCTGTGCTTGTTGGGACCTTGGCAATGGTGGGGAGCTGTGTGACCCTTCCCTGTAATGTTCCTGCCACAGATGTTTCTGCAGGATCATATTGTGTAGCATGGCACATACTATGAACATGTGTGCACATGTGGCTGGAGAGTACTGCAGGGCTTCACCAGATATGTCAAGGCAGTGGAACCGTAACTTCAGCATCCCAAACACATGTTCTACAATGATCCTGGTCTTTGTGTGTGCCTCATTATGGCATTCTTCAGTGTGTGTGTGTGTGTGTGTGTGTGTGTGTGTGTGTGTGTGTGTGTGTGTGTGTGTGTGTGTGTGTGTGTGCGTGCGCTCATTTCTGATGGGTGTTATCATCCAAGGCTCCAGTGTATAGCCAGCATCCTCTACCAGATGGCCATACAGGATGTCCCCCCTGTCAAATGCCTGGTACAGCTGTGAGGCATGCCAGATGTGGGAGTCGTGATAACTACCAGGGCTGCCAGCACACCCATTCATAATAATGCCCTGGGCATTGCACACGACCTGGCAGTTGGAGTGATAGCCCCTGTGGTTTACATAGACTGTTCCCTCTTCACCAGATGGTGCTTTGATGTGGATGTGCATGCAGTCTATGACACCCAGTACCTCTGAGTAGTCTGCTACATGGTGGAAGAGATGCATATTGCTGGTCCTCTCCTCAGGGGTGCTGGGGAAATATATGTGCTCACCGGCATGTCTTCGCATGACATCCAGGAACTGGTGGAGTGCCCTGGATGCAGATGCCTGCAAGACCCCCATGATGTCCCCAGTAGGTCTTTGGAAAGTACCAGTAGCTAATATTCTTAAATCTGCACATATCATTGTTTCAACTGGGATGGGTGCCCCTCTGTTGGCTCTGGGTCTGAGGTGAGGCCCGCATAGCTCGAGTTGCTGTAGTATATCCCTGTCCACCCTGTAGTGCTCCACTATCTCCAGCTCATGTAGCCCCTGAAAGGTTACCCTGGGTCTGAACACTCTTCTCCTCCTTAGTCTGGGACGGTTGTCAGCATCATCCTCATCACCACCCTCAGTCACTAGCACGTGCAGATGTAGCATAACAGCAGCAGCCTCTAGCATTTTGTCAGTTAAAATTCCCAAATGTGTATTCCAATGATGCAGAGTTTGTGGGAGAACCATGCTGAAGGGTGTTTGCATACTTTATAATGGTGTACTGCAGATATTGCCTGTGTGATTGGCTGACTATGATACATTCCGCCTGCCAGCTATATTATTGAGGGGTTTGAATGGGCCACTGTGAGTGGCAGTCTGTATTAATGAGTTGCAGTTCATGTCCTTAATTTCCTTTTTTTCTCTCTATTTCTGCTGTGTTTAAGCCCCGTGGCACTCTGCACAAACTGTTTTAGCTAGTGTAAACATTGCTGAGCAGAAAAGGCCCTCCCCTGGACATGAACATGCTCATCAGTTCTTGAAGGAGCTAAGCACAACTAAGCAGCCTCAGACACACCCCCTTGCTTAGCTGTGCTTAGCTCCTTCAAGAACTGATGAGCATGTTCATGTCCAGGGGAGGGCCTTTTCTGCTCAGCAATGTTTACACTAGCTAAAACAGTTTGTGCAGAGTGCCGCGGGGCTTAAACACAGCAGAAACAGAGAGAAAAAAAGGATGAACTGCAGCTCATTAATACAGATTTAGCACAAATAGAAGCCGTGGAGCTCCAATGTGCTTACACCAAGCATAACACACCCCCTTTTCATGTCAGCTGCTTCTTCTGCTTACACCACCGTATTAGAGCTGCTACACAGTTATGTACCTATGAACACAGTCTCCCATTTTGCTATTCAATAAATTTAGCTCATTTACATACCCCACTGCCTTAGACCCTAGTTATACCACTACAGCGGAGCCTATGTCCTTAGCTACCACTGTTACCTGTTATTGTTATGAGTGCTGCCCCTTATAATGGCAAAATTCATATTTCATGTAAAATTGTCTTTTTACATTTTTTAAAATTTTCTGCACAATCGTGTTTGCACGCTGCTGTGCTCCGCTTAAATGGCCAAAATAGGCCAAAACAAAAAATTTGATTTTTATAATTTTTGAAACACATTTGCATGCCAATGGCCATATTTATGGCCATTGGAATGTCTAATACTCATAATACATGCTTTACTTTGAGCTGTCATGGGACATCAGGAAACCCTTATGCCCATCGCCCACTGGAATAAAGCAGTAGCTCATAGCACTACATCTGTTTATCCCTTTGAAGTACATGCACTTTGATATATACTTACACAGATGTGGGCTACACTGTATTGCCACTGGATGAGGCACTGTAAGGAAATACATGTTTATTTATCTCTTTTTAGAAATTCATGAACCTCCTCCAAATTCTTTTCATGACTGCTTTCTGCTTTGAGGAATACAATGATAGAGATGTGATGGCAGCATATCCATTCATTTCCCAGCTTTACAAACACAATGCACCGACACCATAATGACCTCTTAAACATAAGTCAGAAATCTCTTCTGTTAAAAGTGTGCCCTATCACAAATCACGGGTTCTTCAAAACATGAGCTTGGTTTGCCTTAAGCAAGAAGTCATGGCATGTTAATGCTCGAAGAAAGAACATTATTGCCTATGCTGCTACAGGCTTAATAATTTTTGATAGCATGGATCATACGTTAAAATCTTATTACTTTACTGCTAACCTTGTAGGCAGACTAAACAAACGAACACTGTCTTTTCTTCAAGTGCAGCCTAATTAATTCATTGATGTTGAATCTTAGCATAGATTTGCAATGACATGGGCATATTTTAATACAAGTCACTTTAAATGAAATGTAACAAATTAGCATATGAAAACCAGGCAGAAAAAATGTATCCTGTCTAAAAGACTGACTAATCAAAGGAGCTTCACAGATAATATTCATTCCAATGTTGTCTTTTCTATCACCTCAACTCACAAGTTATTGGTTCCAATCAGATCTGTGGCTGTCAACTTTAGATTTCAGTGCAAAGACTCCAGCTCCTTCCCTCTCCCATAATGTACCAACAATGACTTTGCCTTCAGATATTGCTTGCCTCACTATATGGCTGATGTCTTCTCCAAGTAATTGAGTTTCTAGCAGATAAGTGTTACCTATAAGGGATTATTTTTCTTTTTGCCTTTCCTCTTCCTTTCTTGACCCATTTTTGGGATCTTTTTCTTGTCAGTTTTAAAAAAATAATACACACACACACACACACACACACACACACACACACACACACATATATATATATATATATATATATATATATATATATATATATATACACACACACACACACACACACACACACACACACACACACACATACACATAGGTTGTATAGGACTTAGTCTCCTCTTTGTGACGAGTATTAAGCCTATACTTTACTGTCCATAGATATGTTTTTTCTGGTAAACCTTACTTAAACCTCTGGTATTGCAATTATTTCCAAGTGTTTTTTCAGTGGCTGACAAAGCTTCAGGTTTCAAGAAAAGTGCAGCCTGTGACCAAAGAATTCTGCCACATGACCCAAAGAGTAAGTGTGCTTATAGTTTGAGCCCAGCCTATTTTGATGAAGAGTGTAAAAGTTGCACCTCCTTTGTTCCCAGGGCACATTTGAATAGCTGAATTAAGCCCAAGTGGAAGAATCAGCACTTTCTATTCCTGCTTCTCCTTCTATTAAGAGGGTTATAAATAGAGGTAAGAAGGACCCAGAGAGAGAGAGAGAGAGAGAGATTCTATCAAAGACAACACTAGAGAGACCATAAAGAGGGCTCGTGACCCTTCAAATTTGGAAGCTTCTGCCTCAAAGGTTCTTCAGACCTCAGTTTCATTACCTTTTTCTCCATCTCTTTAGTCAGATCCCAACTGGATTCAATCCCCTGACTTTTTAGATCTGTTTTTTTCCTCTGGAACCATCCTAGGATTCAGTCACCTTCTCTTTCCCCACCATTGATAGACCAGAGTACCAATCATCCAGACTTTGCCCCAGTGCTTCTTCCAGGTCTGTGTTGTATTGTAGGATTTTGACTGATGTGGAGTTGGATAATATGATAAGGACCTTTCTGAAGGCTCATATGCAGTTGGGGTCTTTTCATACCTCCACCTCAAGGGTGGTGAGAACTAGCCCATCCACGCTATTATTATTTCTCTTTCTTTGGTCCATTTGTCAGAACCAGTGAACTTAGATCCAAGTTCTACCCACATGATTCCCCTCTTGGAACCAATGACTTAGATTTCTTTGACTCAGGCACTTTCTCTGCCACACCCACTGTGACAGCTTTGAAGCTGGACATGTCCTGAAAGCTTAGAGGTCAGGGTTGAGGGCCTTCAGTCAGGGTTGACTCAATAGATTAGTACTAGGCTAACTGCCCTTGCGAGCCATTTTAAGCCTAGACAATTATCCCCTGTGATATTCAAACCCTGTACCTTGTGTCTGTAAGGCAAACACCTTAACCATTAGGCCATCCTCTCAACCAAGTTTTCAAAGATTTCCTGCCTTTTGGAGCCTTGGCTATGGACAGCTCAGTACAGGCTTCCGTTCCTGAGCCAAGTGGATCAGCAACTTTGGGAGGACTACTTTTGAGATATTCAGATATGAAGAGGTCTTCTTCAGTACTTCTCTGGCCTTGGCATATGCATTCAGTGCATTCAATAAAATCCTCTCCCACTCAAGAGGGAGGGTGACCCATTTTTCCCTCTTAATCAGTCTGGACTTCCACCATTTCTGGGTCTTCAGTGCCACATCTTATTCTGGAACAGCCTGCATTTACCAGCCCTGAGCCCACCTCAAGCTGTGGGTTACCCTAATACTTCAAATACTCACCCCATGAAGGAGCATAAGTGCAAATGCAGGTACTTAAGATTCCCTTCCAGGAATCTTTAACTGAAGAGACTGACCTTGATAAATGAGAGTGGTCCCCCAGATCTCCCTTGGAAGATGCATCTTTTACTGAGCCCTTGAAATTACTTAGAGGTGAGATTGGTTTATTGATGCCACTTCACCTGAGGAGTTGGTGCTTGCTCGAAGCTTTAAGTGCAGGACCATATACAACCTGGGCGGTACCCCTTGGTGGACTGTTTATAGGATTTGGTGTCCCAAAGGACTTGGAAGGAACTAGATGTGGTAGAGCCAGTTCCAGGGAAAGCAGACAAGATGCTAATGTCTCTGAAGGATAGAACACATTGGAATAAGGGGTATGTTCTATTTGTCATTGTTATGGCCACAGACACTAAAAAGGAACATTTGGAATACAATCTGACTGTCTTTTCTCTTAATATAGAATTTAAGGCATTGGATGGTTTGGGAAACATGTTTGTTTCAATGATCTTTGCCTGTGGGGGCTGAATTACATGACTCATTTGAACAAACTGCAGAAGGATTTGTTGAAGGAAGGAAGTTTCTAAATCCTCTGCAGGTCCCATGATGGAGACGCTTAGCTCTATGGAAACCCATCAGGTGATCATGCATCTATCTCTAATGTATCTATGCACTTTTTTTTAATACAGTGAGTGATACAGCTAGAGCAGCAAATTTCTCTTTACAATTATGCCCATATATAACTGTAATGTTGTGGAAAGTTTCATGACATCCTTCTTCCATTTCCCTTTTCATGGGCCCACATTATTTGAACCCAAAGTCAAAAACAAGATTAATCAGGAGTGAACAGGATGGAAAACCTTATCTGCCATAGGAATCCATTCTTCTACACCACAGAGATGCTTTTCTCATAACCAGAAGGGGGAGATTGTTTTTGTTTCCAGAAATTCCAAAGTTTTGTCCAGGACACTTCTGGTGATATGGATCAAAGTGGATCACAAAAAATAAGGGTTTAGATATCCTTTTGCTGATAAACTCTTTTGGTGCTCCTGAATTAACTCTCCACCTTCAAGGCTGGATTCTTGGTTATTGAGAGTTATAGCCAGAGGCTTTACCATTCCCTTTGTATCCCTTTCAAAGACATTGAAAACAACTCTTCCAGATATTCCACCTAGACAAAGTGCAGCAGTGTGGGAAATAACAAAGCTGCTAGGGGAAAAAAAACAGTAATCCAGAAGGTCTCACCAGACCGCAATTGATCTGGAATCTACTCAAGGTTCTTTTTAGTGCTAAAACAGAATGGAGGCCTCAGGCAATTTGGACCTAAGCAAGCTGAATCTCTTTGGCAAACATACACCATTCTGGGTGGTCATGGTGCTGTCCATATTACCTCTTCTGAGGAAGGATGACTGAATGTGGTCCATGTGCCTACAGGACACCTACTATCATATCAAGATAGTCAGAAAATCCAGGAGGATTCTACATTCAGTCAGTAGCATTTCAGGGCATTTCCCTTTGGTATCACTACAGCCTCCGGGTGTTCACCAAGTGCATGGCAGTGGTAGCAGCTCAGGTTACAGAGGTTACAGATGTTCCCATATATGGATGTCTGGCTCATCATGGCCTCGACAAGGGATTTACTAATTCATGTAAAAGACTCCTTACTCCATGTATGTGGTTCTTTAGGAATTACTGTAAATTTTGAAAAATTTAAATCAGAGCTAGTTCAAACTTTAACATTTATAAGTTGCCACCTGGGCACCAGCAGACAAATAGTGAAGGCTTCCTCCATCCAGACTGTTGTCTCTACATCCTCAGGCATTTCAATTCTTGCATCATGAAAACCACCCAGCCTGATTCATCACCTTTTAGGATCCGTGGTAGCTGTTTTCACTTTATTACCATACATCAGGTTTTGCAGGAGAGTACTTCAGTAGTCCCTTTCTGTTCAGTGGTCATGGATGTCACAGCCAATGCAGCATCCTATCAAGCTCACCAGTATTTGCAAACAACACATGGTGGATGACCTCCCCACTGGTTCTTCTGGGATTTCCTTTTGTATATCTCCCACCAAAGGCTACTGTGACCCTAAAACACCTCCTCTGTGGAGTGTAAGGGAATATGGTCTAAAGAACCTGGTCCCAGACTGAGACCAGCCTTCACATCAATGTATTGAAGATGCAGGCAGTCCTGTTTGCACTGAGGGCATTATAGGATTGTCTCCCCATGGGTGTGATGGTGGTACATATGGAGAATGGACAATATGTCCATGTTCTGGTACATCAGCAAACAAGGAAGAAACTGTTTGAACCCCTTATGCTGAGAGGCCATGAGGCTGTGGCAGAGGGTGATGATTTCCCAATGCTTTTTTATTGCAGTGCACATCCGGGGCAAATCCAATACCTTAGCAGAAATTTGAGAAAATCTATTCTGATGCCACATGACTGGACCCTCAGTCAGTCAGTCAGTCAGTGGCAATCAAACTTTTCAGCCACTAGAGCAAGCCTTGTTTTGACCTCTGTATAACTCTAAAAGAAAACACAAGCCAACAGGGAGAAAACCACTGTAAAAACTAGTAACCAAAAATTAAAAGGGAGTTCTTTTGGTGCACACACCTAGGAGAAAAACCACAATTCAGCAAAATAAAATCAAGAAGTTATTGTAATTGTAATTATTAACCGCTTAATATTAATTCTGAAGAAGTTCCGATTACAACAGTATGAAAGCACTTAATAATTACAATTACAATAAACGTCTTGATTTTATTTTGCTGAACTGTGGTTCTTCTCCAAGGTATGTGCACCAAAATAACTACTTTTTTATTTTTGGTTACTACTCTTTACAACTCTAGCTAACACCAAATGCAGCAGCTTTTTTTTACCATTATCCCTCAGAAAGGGACAGTGCCCATGGGGTGATCTAGTCTGTACTTGGCCCCTGGGACTCCTGTATGCTTATACTCCCACTTCAGTCATTGTCAGGTTTCTCCACAAAGCAGCTTGGTGTAAGGCAAAAGTGATTCTCATTGCCCTCTTTGGGCCAAGGGTTTGGTTTCCTTCCTCTGGCTTTACCTGATGTACTTGCCTTGGGTCCTGGAACTCTTTATGAATCTGATTTCTCACCCCTCTGGCAAGCCTCACCCAGACATTAAATCCCGCAGTCTGACCACTTTTTTTCCACTGCCAGGGATGGATAGAAATTCAGAAATTCCAGGCTATACTGCAGAGTTGTTTAAATTTTCACATCTTCTCAAAAGCCATCTACTAGGAAGACTTACAAGAACAAGTGTAAAAGGGTCACTATTTGGGTGAATTCTAAAAGTCGGTATTGTTTATCTGTATCCCTGGCTTCCATTTTGGATTTCACTGTGGGTCTCTTTCATTTGAGGGCTAGTTATTCTACATTTAAATTACTATTTGGCTACTATTTCTGACTTTAATATGGGAGAACAACATGCTTTCATTGCTTCTGTAAGACTGTCAAAAGCATTTCTAAAAGGAACATTTCTCTTGAGACCCCTGCTGATAAATTTTTCTCATCAGGTTATCACTATCCTGACTAAGGCTCCATTTGATCTGTCAACTTCTGCAGATTTAACATTTCTGTCATTGAAGATGACATCATTGGTGCCATTACCTCAACCAGGAGAATTTATAAATTGCAGGCCTTGCCATGCAAACCCCTGTATTTGATTTTTCATAAGAACAGGTTTTCCCACAAGACCAGTCCAGCCTTCATTCCCAAGGTAGTGTCAGAGATGAACTTAAACTAATCTATACATCTGCCAATTTGCTTTCCTAATTTATCAAATAAAGGGGAATATCTCCATTCATTGGATGTTCACGTTCAGCTTAGGTTTTATTTATACTGTACAAAAGACTTTAAAAAAAAGTTGAACAACTCTTTAGTTCCTTTTCTAAGGCAAAGTTGTGTTCCAACATGTCTAAGGTTACATTATCCCTTTGGTTTTTGGACAGTATTACCTTTGTCTATCAGGCTAAGGAATTGTCATTGTCTTCTAAACCAAACATACATTCTACCAGAGGAATAGCAACTTCTACAGCATGTTCCTTTGGGGGACATTTGCACAGTTGCCACATTATTTACAGTACATACAGTCATTTTTCATTCTAGGCTCAACCTGCAATCAAGGTGGATTGCTGCTTTTGACTCTACCATTCTCTGGGATATCCTTTAATGGAGCTACCTGGAGATTTTCTTACTAGGGACTCACCCATGAGTTGAGACTGATGGAAAAGACATCAGATCCAAAAGTTATGACCTAACATAACTCTAGATCCATGTTGTCCTTTTCCACCCATCTCAACATTCCCACTTTCTATCCCCTTCCAAATACTGACTATGCTGTTAGTCCTACTGAATAGCAATGGACCTTCCTGGAGCCTTTCTTTGATCCAAACCTGTCTAGTTGCCCTATCTGGTTTTATATATATATTTTGTAGGTAGTATTCTATTCATATTTTGATTTGATGGTAATGTACTGGGTAGCTAACTCAGTCTGAGGGTAGAGTTGTTGTTGATGCGTAGACAAGCCTTGGTGTCAAGGTCTAAAGTTGCCAGCCTCTGATCTGAGCAGATCCAGTAACCCATGAGTTGAGATGGACAGAAGAAGACAACACAGATCTGGTGTTATGGTAAGTACATACCTTTCATCTCTAGAAACAAAAAAAAGGTTCATTAAGGTGTGTAGGAAGAAGCAGTAACTACCTTTGGGATTGCCTTCATACTCATTAATAGCCTAGGGTCTCCAACTTTCTCCAGATATACAACAAAACACTCATACTTTTCCATGCTCCACTGACTTGGTGTAGAAGTTTAAACCTGTTTCTGAATTGTAACCCTTTAAATGGTGTACAGTAGACTCCCTATAATCCATTCTCTCTGGGACCAGACCTTAGGCTGGATAAACAAATGGCTGGTTAATCAGGAAATCCATAGAAAATAGCATTTATAGGTTATAAATCAGCTAAAATAACAGGATTTGTGTTAGCATACATTTTTTAATGAATATGAAATCTAAAAATAAAATGTCATAATTTAGCCCAGAGGAGGCGGAAGTGTTGTTCTTTTCTGTTGTCTTTTGCTAGGGATACAACAGAAATCTGATGGCCGGTTAAAGAGGAGGCTGGTTAAAGAGAGGCTGGATAAGAGGGAGTCTACTGTATGGTTGTTGCCGCTGCATATTGCAGAGATCTTAGTACTAATCCCACCACCCAGGAACCATGCTTGCAGCTTATTTTGATCAAGGGAAAGAATGGCAAAGGTGATGCCAAAATTGATAGATCTGGATTAGTGCAGTTTTATGGAGGAAAGACAATCATTTGACAACATTAGTAGAATTATGATGATCCAGAGGGAAGTAGAATGGAAGAAAACACCACTGCTGTTGGGTTTTTATGCCGAGAAAACATTTCACAGAGTAACCTAGAATTTTATGAGGAGGTCAATGAAAGCATTTACATTCCCTGATAAAATTACAAGGTTGTTTAGGAGGATACATGAGGGCTCAGAAGTGAAAATTAAAGTGGGAGGATATCTCTTTGATAAGTTTTGTTTGGGAAAAGGAACCAGGCAGGGTTGTTCTCTTTCTCCTTTGTTATTTGTGTTATGTTTAGTACCATTGGCAAAGAAAATAAGGGGCTCAGAAATTCAAGGATTAAACTGATACGGTAATCAAGAAAAATTGGCTTAATTTGCTGATGATATTATTATTATTTGGAACCAGAAAAGGATATTTCAGTGTCATGGAGCTTTCTGAGACAGTTTTAAGTGTTTTGGGGATACAAAACTAATGAATATAAAACAAAGGTAATAACTGTAAACTATGTGACCACACATGGACTGGTTTAGCAATACCCATATTTATGGGGACATGGTAAAATGAAATACTTAGGAGCATGGATTAAAAAGGATTATATTATGGCAACTGAGGATATGTGGGAAGAGACTAAGCAAAAGATAATTAAAAAGAAACAGAAGTTGAAAACTCTGTTTTATGGATACAGGTAGCAAGATACAAGCAGTAAAAATAAATGTTTGTAGTCCCTTTAGCTTTATATACAGGCCAGGCATATGTTTTATCACCCAGAGGAAAAGTTGTTGATAGCAATTAATAATATGCATAGTACAAGCAGAAGCAAAGTGGAAAGGGATGCTGATGAAATGGGGGAAGCTCAAGAAACAAAGAGAGCTCTGATTTTCAATGCAGATCTTTAAGAAGAATAACAATAACCACACAGAATATTATATTCATAAAGCAGCAGAAAGTATTCTAAGAACTAAGCCAACATGGAGGTGGAGAAAGGAAATTCTGCCCATAGGGATGATTGCAATCAGGGGTACAGATGAATGGCTCCCAAGTATGCAATAAAGTCTAGAAGATTTAGGATCTTTACCAGGCAGACTCCAAAGAATTTTTCCTCAGGTAGAATGCAAATGTTAGAGGTGTGATGGGAAAGAAAGGGGTAATTGGGAACATATTGTTTGGGTGAATAATGAGTTGGCAGACTTTAAAAATTCCCTGCAGACAACTCTATCAGAAATACTGGGTGAGCAAATTGGTGTAACTAAGGAAACGATTTTTTGAGCTTTAATACAGAATTGCAATTTCCTAGACATAGTAAGGCCTTGCTGAGTTTATTCCTGGTGGCTTCCCAAAAAAAACAGTCACTAGAAAATGGAAGTCAAAGTCTAAACCAACTGTACTAGAAGTACTGAATATAGTGATTGAGTTAAACAAATGGAAATGAAAAGGGTAGGAGAAAATTACATAGAAAATGGGAATTGTGGGAACAATACATGCAAAATACTGTTTTGAAGGAGGAATGAGGTTTAAGTGAAGGCAGGAATTGAATGAGCTATGTAATGTTTGACTGACAATGGTTGTGTAGATTATAAGTGATATATAATGTTTGCAACTGAAAATATGTCAATGTGGTTTGTTTTCATTTATATAAATGTATGAATGTCTGTGTCAGAAGTGCTAATTTAATAAAGATGTTTCTTATTTAAAATAAAAGCAAAAAGTACAGAATGCCACCAAATCCAGAAAAAATACTGCCTTTAGTTTCTTTTTAGCATTTTTGGCCTCTGTACAGATATGGCTGCAGAAAATATCCCACACTAGTAAATGGGTACTAAAAGCATTGACTTCCCACACATTTTAAAGCAGTTCCAGTATCAGAGAAGTCTTTTAACTACCCATTCTGTGATGGTGCAGCATGAACACCTGCTGATATCTATCAGCAACCTGAACACCACGAGTGGTCACTTTTGATTGTCAACCAAAGCTGAGAAGGGTAGTGCTTTGTTTCTCAAAGCCAGTAATCAACAATGGTGCTGAGTTTGAGTCTAACCAAGCATATCAACCCAAAACATACATCTCGTCGATATTGCCAACAGTTGATGATAATATTACATTATGGTGTCTGGCACAAAAGGAAATAAAATATACAACCTTTGATTTGGCAACCACTGTTCATCTGTGCTCTTCTGCCCCAACAGTGCATTAATTCATCGACCCAGCCATGGCTGTTCTTAAAATCAGAACTGTTGTTGATCTCATTTACTTTAATTACAGTGGATTTTGGTTGACTGAAGATGCTTTTGTTTTGCATCAAAACCCATAAGGCTAATACCTCCTTTGTATTAAGAAAGTTAAGATGCTGCCCACCTTCATCCAAATGTCTTTTAATTTTTTTTTTACACTGAATTCTCTTGCTCTATGATCTTCTGCCTCAGCTCAGGCAGTTTGTTCCATTCCTTGATTTATTTCTCATCAACCTGGAGTTCTGCTACTACAGGATGATTGCATTCTTGTTTGCCCCCAAGGCAACATTAACCATTTAAACTGCAGATCATTACTCTTGCATTTTGACATATTTTGTATAAGAATTTCAAGATTTTCTTTTCTTTTAAAAGCTGCTCATTTTGAAGCCACCCTTGTTTTCAATTAATAAAAGCTATCCTGAAATGGAAGCTGTACTTGTGATTAAGTGATTTTAACAGAAGTTGTGGCTTCTAATCAAGGATATACAGTAAAATGAGAGTGAGTTATATTGGTAAACTAAACTCTGGAAAAATATAAAACAAGAGTACTTCATTTAGTTAAATTACATCAGATATAATTGCACAGATGTATTAACCGAAAAAATAGAAAATATCCATAATTGCAGTTATATCATTGTTAATCATTCAGATAGCATAAAGAAGCATAAAATAATGTAACTTTTCAAATTAGTAGAGAGAAATATTGCAAGAGTGGAAAGTGAAGTGTATATCATATAAATGATTTAACTAGGCAATGGGACAGTATTACCTGGCACAACAGTTTTAGGTTGTCTTTCAGCTTTACTTTAAAACATTTCCTTTCTTAAGTGAATCTTGTATGTAAGCTTATTCTACTGTTTACCAATAAATATGTGAAACTGGAAGTCATCAGATGTCTTCATGGATTGGGGTATTTTGACTACCTGTCCTACAGATGCCCTGAATCCATAGAAGAGTGTATATAGTGAGAGATGGACAGTTAGTAAAATACAAGAGATTGTGAATAGAAGATAAGATGCATAAACTGTGATGAAATTTCAGCCATTGTAGATTCTTTAGTAGAAAACAGTGATCAGTGATGTGTTTTACCTTGGAGACCAGAAGTATATTGTGAGATTCTGTTGTAAACCTGCTTGAAGTTGTGTTACAGATCCCTGTTAGAAGGTATAAGAGTGAGGAGAGGAGATATAAGTTATCTGCAGCAACCTTTACCTGTCTTTAAAGAATGGCTTGGTCTTGTAGAATTTACCAAGCTTTCTTTTCATCTTGCTGATATTTTTCATAAGCAAGTTAAATATTATCTTCCCCTTGTTGTGCAACACTTACAGCTTCATGTAATTTAGCTTTTTTGGTTGTCTTGCACATAAATGCAGTAAAAAAAAAAAAGTTCTGTTGTGGCAAAAAGAAGCAGATTTTTTTGTTGGTGACATCTAAACTTTTTAAGTTGTTCCTAGGCAGACCTCACACCAAGTAGTGTATCTAGTTCTAGAAATCCCACATCTGGAAAGGCATAATTTAGAGATGGTTAAACGTCATCAAAACAAAGGATCTATATTACAAACTCAACCACTTAGGTTGTCGAATTCCTAAACATTGACACCTAAATGGCGAAAACTTAAAATCATGAACAGCCATATATGCCAAATCATTCTTCGGGAAAGAATTTGCTAGGCTATCACAAACTAAAATAAACTGCTAAACCCTAACATAGTGAGGGGCTTTGCCCCACCCCCCAACTAAATATACCAAGTCTGAGATCGCTCTACATTGGGGAAAGTGCAAATCCCCGATAATGGCCAAGTGAATTCTTTCCCGAGGAAAGAATTTGTGTAAGTGGCCATTTGCGATTTTAAGCTTTCACCATTTAGGTGTCGACGTTTTGGCATTCAGCAACCTAAGCAGTTGAGCTTCTAATATGAACCCAAAACAAAGAATCTTGTATCAGAAGCCATATTAGGTAACAACAAAACTTTCTATTTTCATACAGTCTTCCTAAAACTGTATGTAGTCCATGAGGTAATAACTGGAATGTTTAAATAAACATTTAGGAGGAATTATCACTTAAGACACTGGCACATATACATTAATAGGAAAAAAAACAAACCATATTAACATTTTTCATATTCATGCATTTTATGTTGCATATGTATTTTCTTTCATTTTAACAGTTGTCATTCACTCCATTACACAGATAGCTCATTTCCTGCTTTTCCTTAAATATCTTCCCTTCCCAAATACATTCCTTCAATTCTTTATTAATTATCCTCCACAACTTCTCCCAGGGCTGATAAAAAATATGCCTACTCTATATATAAAACTAAAGTGACTAAATTTTTTGTCATGCATGTTAGACTGACAGGATTCTTAGTGAGTTCAATACAGTACATTAAGGTAGCATAATAAGCCTGAAAATATACAATCAGACTTGTGTTTTCACTTATGCATTCAGTTTCAGAAAAAGACAGTTCAGTAGAAAGGAAAAGATAATCTTGCTGGCTAAGCAGGAGATGTGCAGAAATAAGTTTTCAAGGGAAAGCTGCAGAATGTTCCTTTCTCAAGGGAAAGTTATGTGTACTTGTAATGGAATACTAGATAAAGAATAGACAGGCACTGTGATGCACATGCAAAACAAGGCTTGAAAACCAAGGCTAAAGAGATGTGTAATGCATTTACAGGGTTTTGGTATTATTAGGAAATACTTCAGAAATGGTCAGTTGAGTCAGTTAAGTTAGCTTCTGGACTGAAATGCAAAAGGTCTTTACAGTATAGACACTCAAGCCTGAGTACAGAACTCAGTTGAAATATCCATACTATTCAGGAGGAAAAGACTGTTTCAGTAGATATTCAGGAGAATTGGAATATATGTGCAGAAACTTTGGATATATTTAGCAGCACTGTTACTGTTATCCAGCATTCCAGAATTTCTACAGACTGTTATTGTTTATCAGCAGTGTTATTGAAGGCAGAATTCAGACATTCCTAGCAGCTAATAAACAATTTTTAACCAAACTACAGCATGCTCAGAATTCATTCTGAAAAGTACAAAAAGACTTGGCCCATAAAGGAGAGACGAGACTGGCACCTGTTCAGCACAAAGTTTGTGTAATGAACAGATAAAGACATTCATTCCAGTTGTTTCCCATTAATTCCAGTATACTACATTCTTATCAATTCTTTAAATGGCGAGCTACTATTAATGAGGGACATCAGTTAAATTAATCCCAAAACCCCATAACAACCTTATCAGCAGTCAGACTATGTGCATTATACAGAATAGACTTTAGGGCAAAGTAAAAACAGCCTCTGACAGTTTTTCCACTTTAATAAAATCAATGTCCTTTAAAAAAACAATGTTGTGATGGAAAAAAGTCCAAAATAAGCCACAAATGTTGGACTTTTTTCCATCACAACATTGTTTTTAAAGGACACTGATTTTATTAAATACTTGTTTGTGGACGCTGACATTTTTCCTGAGCTGTTTTTCTTGTTTTTCACATCAGTTTTTTGTTCTTGGTGGTTGAGTTTTTCCACTTTATCAGTAAGTACAGCAAAAGTGTTTCATAACATACTTGTCACCAGCACACCAGTGTTTTTCCAGACAGGAGACTGTGAACTCCATATAGAATTAGGCCACAGCTAACATCACTACAGTTACTCCTTAGAGAACAGACCTTTCAGTAAGACACCACTAGTATTCCAGATGTAAACTTCATAGAGAAGCAGCCAGAGTAGATGATGTACCTCTACATACAGTAATTGCAGGTGTTAAATTGCAGAGCACCAGTGTTTATTCAAAACACTACTTCAGGAAAAGTCTCAAAGAACATCCACAGACCAACAGTACTTCAGGAAATCTACAAACATAAGCAGTGTTCCTTCAGAACATAAAAAAGTATCCAGTTAACAGCAACATTCTTCACCATCTCCACAAATGTTCAAGTTTCCAGTGTGATGTTACACAGCCAAAAAGAAATAAAAAGTTTAAAAAGCTGCAGACAAGATAAATTAATCATAAAGTTAGTCTCTCCTGTAAATGTAAGAATTTATATACTTTTTAGCTAACTCAGACAGTAATTATCAAAAAAGTTTAACTACATCAATTATAGTATATTTTATAAATATGTCAACCAATACTTCTACAATAAAGACATTAGTAAATGTTTGGTTTAAAGTTAAAAATTGGGTAAAGCAGTCTAAAAAACTGTGTTCCAGAAATGTTCTTTTAAATTTAAAGGTTATTAGTTCAGGAATGTCACATCTTTCCAGACACAAAAGGTTTAAATCACAGAAGCACACTGCAACAGACACACTGTCTAATGATTTGCAGAATGAGTCAGCTTCTATCAGTATGGTTTCAGACTTAAGTAACACAAATTCATCTTTACAGTCTTCAGAACTCGGTGTAAATGCTACAGCACATGTAATTCGAGATACAAGGTTAAGTTGCAGTGTTGCACATGCAGACGTTAGCACAGTCAATGTATGTAATATGCAAATTTCCAGACCAAATAGAAAACATTCGCTATGTCTCAAGTTCACTTTGTATGTTCAGATTGTATTAAATTCTACATTACATGTAATTCAAAGTAAAGCGTTTAGTAGCACTGTTGTAAATACAGATGTAAACACAGTCAATGTACATAACATTCACATTTCCAGACCAAATAGAAAGAAAACATTTGCTATGTCTCAAGTTCACATTATTTCAAATACAGATGTGCAGAATATAATAAATTCTAGTTTCTTGTTTTCAAAAGCCAGTGCAAATATTGTACTGGGGGCAGGGGGGGGGTGAGGGATCAGACTGCAATTTTTGATCAGTCTGATAAAGTAAATGCCAGCATAAATGATATACAGATTTCAGGTCAAAGTAAAGAAGAACTGCATACCTTACCTGAAGTCAATAGTATTACTCATGTTTCAGGAAAAAATAAAGAAGAAACACATTCCATAGCTCAAGTCAGTGTTGTTGCTAGTTCTATAAAAAGGTATTTTCAACTTATCTATAAAGGGTGTGGCAGTCCAGCACCAAACCATATTATTTATCTGTAATTATGTAAGGTTAAAATAAATAATATTTCATTGATACAGAAAAGAAATTATGGAATAATGTGATGATTACTACAGGCAAATCAATTTCAGTTACAAATGCACCTATACTAGAGGACACAAAAGCAGTTTTTTTGCCAGGATTTAAAGGGTCAAAGATTACAGCAGTTAACAGTTTGAAGAGTAACAGCTCTGTACTAGCTATGAACATGTTATCAAGAGTTACACGTTGTTCTAGACTTCGGTAACAGGATTTTATGGAAAATTACAAATGCTACAGAATGTACAATAGTGCATACAGATGACACTTGTAAGACTTTGAATGCAGTAAATTGTGCAAATGTACAGGATTTGAAGAATTGGTTATGGCAGGAACATGCAGATATATGGGTTAAAGATAACATGAATTCCAGTTCAGCTAACACAGCTGAAGTGCTCAGAAAGATATACTGGGTGTGGTCAATGAGAAAAAAAGGGTAACAGTTTGTGTAGGGTATACCAGAAATGACAGTCAAGTTAAGGTTTACAGTTACAGATCTGACAAATTATTTTTTTGTGTTATTGTTTTGTTTAGTGAACATTAAGACCTTTGTATTATGGTAGTAAAGTGTTGCAATGCATAAAAAATATATTGATACAGACAAAGACAAAAAGCATTCGCAGCTATTAAATGGTGTTTTACTACTTTTCAGAATGTAAAATTCAAAGTCAGTGCTACATTTTAAAAGTGACAGTACAGTCAAAAGTTTAGATCCCATGAAAAAAAAGAGTGCATCATAAATATTATGTGTCATTAAAGCCACAAGTTCAACTACTGTGTTATACTTGTATAAAAGGCAGACAAGTAAAAGTTCCAGAATTAGATCTGTCCAAATAAATGTGTATACTATATGAAGAAATTTCATAATTGTATAAAGGATAGACAAGAAAACTTCCAGAATTATACTATATAGAGAAACTTCATATACTTCTATAAATGACAGACAAGTAAACTTCCAGAATTATACTAGACATGTTACATACTTGTATAAAGGACAGACAAGTAAACTTCCAGAATCAGATCAGTTCAACTCAGGTAATAAATGTTTATATGTAAATGATTCAAAATTGTATATATTTCTTATAGAAACTGCACTTCACTAAGCACTCCAGATCATATTACAGGCCAGATCAGTGAGCTAACTTAAAGACAGTACTATATTCTATAAAACAATATGATAAATATCAATTTAATATTCTTAGTGACAGTTTATGCAGTTACAGTTGTTACTATTTATCCAAGAAAGTTCTAGACAGTAATGATAAATCCTTGCAGCATTCAGTAATACTAAAAAAAATTAAATGATTTTAGCTAAATGAACAGTTATGTTAAATCAGTGGGTGGAGATTTATATTATTACCTGTGGGTCACAGACTAAATGGAGAAAGTTCAACAGTTAAGATTAATTTTATGGAGGTGCAGAAATGCAAAAAGTGTTGAAACATTAATACAGTGTTAGATTACTACTTTAGCTTCATTTGAGGTTATGACAGGAAAAAGCAATGCCACTGAGGTTTCCATTTGATATAATAATAAAGTTACAGCCTTTCTATTTCACTGTAGTACATTGTTAGTTTGCTTACAGACTTACAAGACTTTATGTTTACTTCATGCAGAAAAATATAAACAGAGTCAGGGAAACAAGCAATGTATTTATTAGTAGCACTGGTATAGTTCACTATTTGCTTACAGACTTATAAGAATTTATTAGCAGCATGTGTTTATTTCATGCAGAAAAATGTAAATTAAGTCAGGACAACAAGCAACACTACCAGTTTAGAATTGTTAAAGCTGCAAATGTTATTTTAAGGACCTGTTGCTGTTTTTTTTTTTTTTTGTGCTCTGCAAATATTGTTAAATAATTGCCGGGTTGATTGTCCAGTTTAATTTTAAATACAGTCAAGAACATCAGTCACCCAGCCTTGTACAAAATATGAAAAAGGGGAGGGCCTAAGCAAAAATGTGACACAGAAAAGGAAAACAGCCTGCAATACCTCAGCAGTGACCGGGACAGTGCAGAGTAATGCCTAAACTTGGCAAGAGCTGTGCTGCACAAGTTGGCTAAACTGTGTACAACAGATGTGGATTTATGTAAATTAGAGTTAAAGCAAGTATGTAAATGTTCTCATGTTTTCAGAAAATTGTAAAACAGTACTAGTTTTGGATTTATGTTTTTTTATCTATGTTCAGACGATACTAGCAGAAAAAGGTACTTATAGTTTAGTTCCCAAGATATAACATTTACCAGTTTTCAGTTATGCTTTCATCAGTGTTTATATAACAATGGCAAAAGATATTCCTTTAATATTAGTTTAGTTAGTTTCCAGACTATACACAGCTATTTTAAATGTTCAATATAAACATATATCACTTTAATGTAATTTTCAGTCAAATTTTAGAATATAACATTCATACTCAGTTACAACATGCAAGTACAGCACACTTCACATGATTCAGACATTAGTTTAAGGGTAAAGTGATATATTTGTAAAAAATATTACTACATCACACACCACACTATCCAGTCATTAGTTTTAAGGGTAAAGTGACAGAATTATTTGTAACAGCCTTATTAAAATAATTTATCCAAACAATAGGTAGTAATAGTTATTCAATATACTCGAGACATAACAGGGCAGGCTTAATGTATTAATTAATTTACAGATTACAGTGCACTTTACATAATTATTGTACATTAGACAGAATATTAAAAGGACACTGACAGAGTATTCAAAGGTATAGATCTGAAATACAGAAAGTGTAGGTTGTAGTAAACTATTATAGCTCATAAATACTTACAGGATATTTAAGATACAGATTTAGAAGGCAGACATTATTACAGCACATAGAAATTAAAAAGGTACATAGAAATTATTAACAAATCTAGCTGAACATTTACAGACACAAGTTAATACAGTATATGGTAATTCTGCTTCAAGACCAGTTAAAAGGTATCCCTCTAGTGCCAATTTCAATTAGTCTTCAGAAACTAGCCATAATGCTTGATAGGCTATATAATAAAAAAGAAAGTGGGCTAAACAGTGCAATGTTTGAGGATTTAAATCTGTGGACAACAGGGAAAGGTCTCATTTGCTACAGGAGAGAGACATCATAGTACAGTAAGGCACCAGTTCATAAGGCAAGAAACATAGGCAACAGACAGTGTAATTTTACCATTACATCATACAGAGATAGGGAATAAAAATAAACAAGGTTAACAGTTTGTACTCTGTCTAACTTAACTGAAGACTGATAGAGAGGTTGAGGATGTGTATGGCATTTGCAGGGTTGAAAGAATTACCTAACCTAATCAGTTTTAGAAACCACAAAATTAAAAGACACTGATTTTCAGAATAATGTGCAGGTTTTAGATATATCACACATACTTCAGAACTTAGACTTAAAGACTCTAAAGACTATGGATCTAGGTACAGTAATGGGGTTATCAAAGGAGCAGGTATATTTCCTGCATATGGAGCTGTGAACTAAGTAGGAATTATAAACCAAATAGACAAGACTACAAACTCCAAAAACCATGGTCTTCTCAGATGGCCAGTCCTCCACTTTAATAAACAAAATAAGGTAAAATACAAGTGAATGAAGCCCTTTTTGTCCAGCACACTGACTAAACTTCATCAGATACACAACACAATTACAAGTGCTCTCTTATAAGTCACATCTAAATACAATCAATTAAACATCTAATGAAACCATTAACTTTTTAAAGCTCTATGACCCTAAACAAACCCAAACGTTAGTGTAGAGCTCTGCTATTCATCCATTAAAATGTAGTTGTACTGTAAGGCATAAAATTCGTAAAATTCATAACTATGTATACATTTTTATGTCAATGTATTGTTAATATATAAAAAATGTATGTTAATAAAAGGTACAAATAATTAATTAAAAAGTATGTATAGTAATAAGTATATTTACAAATAAAGATATATATGTATGTATATATATATATATATATATATATATATATATATATATATATATGGGATCCGGACACATGCTCGACTAGCATATGTCCGAATCACAAAACATCGAGCACACATACACAAAAACGTTTAACATCAACAAGCGCTTCTGTATATATGTGCCTGTTTCGTAGATCGGACTACAGTGTGGGTAAGGGGAAATTCTCTTTTCCCCACTGTAGTGCGATCTCGGAGTGAGAATAATAAAGTAGGGGGGTGCAGGGGGGCAAAGTGCCCCCTACAGAAACGTAGATTTTTTTTTTTGAACTACACATACACGGAAGCACTTTTCGATGTTAAGTGCTTTCGTGTATGTGTGTTCAATGTTTTGTGATTTGGACATATGCTAGTCGAGCATGGGTCCTAGACCCATACACACACACACATATATATATATATATATATATATATATATATATATATATGACACTAGTGTATAAAAACAGGACACATGTAGAAAAATAATAAACCAAACTGTGTCATAGCCCAAGTAACTGTGATTATCATCTTTCTAAACTTTTCAGTTTTAGAACACAAGCTAGAGAACAAAGTTCGTTTAATCCTGGGGGGCAAGACACATTAACTCTTAGCTGCCATGTTAATTCTAATTTCTCTAGTAGAAGTGATGCAGGTCCCCCTCGTATGTCCATGGCAATATGATCAATAGCCTTACATTTGAATTTGTGTAATGGAAATTCATTACAATGATGGGCTAGGGCATTTTTCTCTTTGTTCATGTTGACATTGTAAGTGTGTTCACGTACACATTCTCTCAGTTTACTGTCAGTCTTGCCAATGCCAAAGGCTGGGCAGGTTTGACATTGGGCTACATAAATCACAGACTTAGAATTACAATTAAGCCTGTGTTTCATGTTAAATTTTAATGTACCAATTTTAAAACTCTGACCAGTCTCCATAAACTTACATTGGTTACAAGATTTGCATGTGTACATTCCCAGGCTTCTACTCATACTTAACTGGCCACCTTCAATTAAACTCTTTAAGTTCCTTCCTTTCCTGTACGTAATCACTGGTAGGGGTCCCAGTTTTTGTAGTAGAGCTTTGTCTGATTTCAATAAGGCCCAGTTTTTCATTAAGATTTTCCTCACCTTGTGTGCCTTAATTGTATAAGTAGTGGTGAAACTGAGAGAGTATTGGGATTTACTGTTGTCACTATGCCCACTAACCAATTGATTCAGGGTTATATCAGAGGGACTAGATGGAGAAAGAACTACTGGACAAGTGTTATAGCCACCTCTCTCAACTTGTAGAATAGGTGTAAACACTCTACAAGTTCATGTTTTGTTTGAACTTCTGTGATCACTTCAGCCAAGAAAGCTTCTGGGTATCCTCTGTGTGCAAACACATGTCTCAGTATTACACATTCTTCTACAAATCTACTTTCTTCACTTGTCATTCTGGCAGCCCATACCAGTTTGCCCTTAAGGACAGATTTCTTTTGATGTAAAGGGTGCGAGCTGGAAAAGTGGAGGAAAGTGTTACAGTATGTCTCTTTCCTGTATATACAGGATGTGTATCTCTGGTTACCTCTGTCTTTCTTTAATTCTTTTTCCAAGTAATTGATTTTGTCTCCATTAAATGAACTTTTAAATTTCAAGAAACAAGTAGTGTTATTGAAATAGTTAACAATATCACAAGCTTTTTGGTTGTCACCTTTCAATATTATACAAATATTGTCCAGGAACCGGGTGTAAAAAATAAATGTTCTTGTAAATATTGTCGTTACCCAGGACATGCTGGTGTTCCCATTGTGCCATTACCATGTTGGAAAAACTAGCTCCACATGGTGAACCCATGGCAACCCCAATCTGTTGTAAATAATACTCATTGTTGAACAGAAAGAAGTTTTCTAATATAATTTCCAATAACGCTTCTACCAGTCTAATCTCATCGACTGATGCTTCCCTCTTGGTCATAAAGTCAGTGACCTATTCAATCCCTGTTCTGTGTGGTATTGATGTGTACAAGTCATACACATCTACTGTCAAGAAGTTGCACTCATCATTGTATTCCAGTTTATTTACTTCAGCTAAAAAGGACCAAGAGTCTTTGCAAATTTGCTTCTCTTGTAAAATTTATTTTTTTATGGATTGAGTCCACCAACTTAGCACAGGGGTATGTAATTGATTGTCTTCCATCAACCAAAGCATGCATAGGTGGGTCTTCCAGTGATTTATGGATCTTAGGGATCCCAAAAAGGATAAGTATTTTAGGGCTAGTCAGTGAAAGGTAGTTAAAAGTGTTTACATCAACCTGTGAGTTGATAAATAAGTTATTAATGTATGACTTAATATTATTGTATGCTCCATTCAATTCGTTGCAGCTCACTTTGATGTATGCTTCAGTCTTGAGAATCTTCTCCATTCTTTTCACGTAATCAGCTTCAAACATCACCACCAGATCTCCCCCTTATCAGGCTTCATTATACGGATCGGTAGATTCCTCACATACTGAAGACATTCCCATGCTTTTCCTGACACATTATTCTTGTTTGTCACATTATAATGCACAGACCCTAATTTAGACCTAATATCCAACTCGCAAATAGTATCAAGCAACCCCAACATGGGGTGTAATGGTGGATTAAATGTACTAGCAACATGAAGGATGTTCCTGTTGTCCTGCACTCTATTAACTAGCATTGCAGCTAAGTTCAGTTTCCTAATATAAAGTTTTAAGTCCAGTAACACTGAACTAAGGTTGCTGTGCTTGACCGGAATAAATGTCAGACCTTTAGCGAATAATTCAATCAGGTCTTGTTCAAAAATATAGTCAGTGAAATTATACAACTTGAAGTCACGATCTAGATTGTAAAGAATAGTATAGTTACCAGTTTGAAGACTCTCGGTCATTTCTTTTTCAAATTGCCCCCTCTGGTGTTGTAAGTCTGGGCTGCTGGCTGTTGATTCTGATTCCTCCGTTGATGGTTCTGGCCCTGTATTTGAAAAGAATGTTGTTCATTATCCGTAGAGATATGAATATCACCATAATCCGATGTGTGATTACTAGTTAAATTCTCAGTAAAAACACTCTCTTCTTTGAAATTGTTATGGCTAGAACCATTCGGTACATTATCTTGCCTGTTGGTCTGTTGGGGGATTTCGTGGTTAGCATCAGATCTACATTGAATGTTAGGTTGTCTGCTTGTACCATTCCATGTCTGTGAGGGGGGTGGGTTGGGATACGCCACCTGGTTGTTGTAATCGTTTCTGTCACTCTCTAATTTTTTAAGTTTAGTGTCTTTAAATTTACACATTTGTTGATTAATGCTAGTAAAAATCCTACTATAATCGTAGTGGTATCTCTCGAAGTCAGTGTTTTGCTTGATCTCAGTATCTATTTGGGCTACTTTCTCCTCTAGCTCTGAAATAAATACTCGATAGTGTTTAGACATAAGCTGCGACAGTTCAAGCCCATGTTTATTAAATAACTGTAGTATATCTTGATGGAAGTGTGATCCAGCTATTAACCCTGTCGGGTATTGCCAGGATCGCAAGCCTTTCGGCACAATTTCCTCTTTCAAACATTCTTGGAGGTAAGACACTTCTAACTGTAGTTTTTTTAATTTTAAATAACCTCTGATCAAGAGATTTTAAGTTAGAAACAATGTTTACCCTGTCCCCTACTGGTTGCGCTTGAGCTTAGTTGTTATTGGATCCTAATAGGTCTGGTTGATCACTAAGCCAGGTTGCAAGGTCTGAAAGTTTGGTTTGCTCATGAACTGGATGAGCTGATTGTGTTTGCCTTCCATTTTGCTGGTTGTTATTAATAAGGGTACTATTGGTAGAGTTAGCAGCAGTACTTGTCGGGTTCTGTAACCCACTGTTGTAAAATCGACTGGCTTGTCAATTTTCAGTTCCTTGGGTAGAGTGCACATTGGTAAAATCTCTTATGAACTGCTGAGAACTACACTGTGAAATACCATCCATATGGTTCAATAAATCATCCAGTCACTTATTCATCAAGTTAATTAATATTGTTAAATCATCTTCTTTCTCCACTAGGTTAGGTGAAGGTAAACTGGTCAAGGATCCTGCTAGACTCTCTGAATTAATTGATTGTATTTAGGTGTGACTTATAAGAGAGCACTTGTAATTGTGTTGTGTAGCTGATGAAGTTTAGCCAGTGTGCTAGACAAAAAGCACTTCATTCACTTGTATTTTACCTTATTTTGTTTATTAAATTGGAGGACTGGCCATCTGAGAAGACCTTGGTTTTTGGAGTTCGGAATTAGGAATTATGTAAATTAGCCAAGTTGCTGGAGATATCAGCTAATAGTACCTTTGAGACAATAATCACTATCTATTAGGATACACCTGCAGAGTATGAGTGAAGTGGCATAAAGCCCATATATTCAAACCAGATTACAGTAGTTAGTAATACAGATATGAGGTAACTACAAAAGACCATCCCTGTAAACTTTCATCAGGGACCTCACAGGGAACTGTTAGACTGAGTGTATTCTTAGTGAGTTCACTATAGTACTTTAAATAATAGGCCTGAAAATATACATTCAGACTTGTGTTTTCATGTGTGCATTCAATTTCAGGGAAAGGCAGTTCAGTAGAAAGGAAAAGATAATCTTGCTGACTAATCATGAGATGCACAGAAATAACAGTTTTCAAGGGGAAGCTATAGAATGTTCCTTTCTCAAGGGAAGGATATGTGTACTTGCAATGGGATGCTAGATAAAGAATAGAGAGGCACTGTGAGTTACATGCAAGACAAGACTTTAAAACGAAGGCTAAAGTGATATGTAAAACATGTATATGTTTTTTGGTATTATTAGGAAATACTTCAGACACGGTCAGTTGAGTCAGCTTTTGGACTGAGTACAGAAGTCAGGTCAAATATCCATACTGTACAGGAGAAAAATACTTTTTCAGTTGATATTATTCGGGAGAATCAGAATATATGTGAAGAAACTTTGGCAATATTTATCAACACTGTTACTATTATCCAGCATTCCAGAATGTCTACAGACTGTTATTGTTTATCAGTACTGTTATTAGAGACAGCATATTTTTAGACAGGATATTTTTAACATCTAATAAACCATTCATAACAGAACTACAGCGTGTGCACAAATTCATTCTGAAAAAGTAGAAAAAGACATGGCCCATAAAGGAGACACTGGCACCTGTTCAGCACAAGTTTGGGTAATTAACAGATAAAGTCATTCATTCCAATCTCATTTCAGTTGTTTCCAACTAATTATAGTATTCCACAGTCTTATCAATTCTTTCAACTCCCTGTATCTTACTGTACATATTCATAATCAAGAACTTCCAATTTCTCAATTTTGTATCATATTTGTTTAGTCTCTTCTCACATACCCTTAGGTGCCATAGAAGAATCATTTTTAATCCATATACTTATAAGTCTTCTTATCATGTCCCTATAAATATGGGTGTTGCTGAACCAATTCATTTTGGATACATAGTTTACTCATATAGTGTTTGGTTTATCTTCATTAATTGCATATCCTAAAAAGACTTGAGATTGTCTCAAAAATTTTCACAGCTCTGAAATTTCCTTTTCTAGATTTATCAAGTACAAACATTTGCAAATAAAGCCAACTTTTCTTTATTATCATACCAATTACATCCTTGAATTTGTGTTTCCCTTGTTTTCATTACCAATTATGTTAAATAAAAAGCAAATAAAGTAGAAAGAGGACACCCCTGCCTGATTCCTCTGCTCAAATGCAACTTGTCAGAAAGGAACCCTCCTACCATGATTTTTGCCACCAACCATTTATATGGCTTCCCAATTGACCCTATTATTCTGTCAGGGAATATAAATGATTCCAATGCTGTACTCTGTCTCTGTCAGATGCAAATACCTTTTGCCACCAACCCTGTATATAACTATCTAATTAACCCTATTAATCTATCAGGGAATGCAAATACTTCCATTGCTGTACTCTGACTCTGTCAAATGCATTCTCTGCATCAAGACCTACCAACATTAGTAGTATTTTCTTACATTCTGCTTCCCCTTGGATCACCATTGTTCTATTAATGTCAATTGTTTGCCTCTCCTCCGCAAAACCACATTGATCCATATCTTATCAATTTGGCAAAACCTTTGCCATTCTCTTAGCTAGTATAGGCATAAACATTTCATAAGCATGGGTTAAAATTGAAATGGGTCTGTGTGGAGCTGATTCTTAAGAATCTTTGCCTTCTTTAGGTAGTACAGGCATCGCAGCCTTCTCCCAAGATGCTGGTGCTTCCACTCCTAAAATACTTTTACACAAAACCTTTTAGATCTTTATTAGTTTCTTCACTCATAACTTCCAAACTTCCACAGGAATACCATCCATTCCTGGAGACCTTCCTGCTGATTGATTATGCATTTCCTTTTTTTATCTCATCTCCTCCTGACTTAACTATTAATTGTTGAGCCTCATCTTCCTATAACCTTGGCATAATCAAGTCTTCCATAAATATTTCTGTTTGACCCTTTTCTTAAGTTCCAATTTCCTTTGCTTTAAACAAATGAAATTTCTGTGGCTATTTTTCTTCTCCTAGGCTCAGTAAGTTTGTTGACAACCCTTTCTCCTTTGTTGCCAAAGTCATTGTGCTAAATATTTTTGTGCTTTGGAGTTCTCATTAAAAAATAATTGCTTAACAGCAACCTTTCTAAATACATGTATATTATTCAAATACTCTCTTATTTCTCACTCTGTATTTGCTCCTTTTCTTGTTTTGCTAGATTCCACTTATTCTGCAATGGCCATCTCCTACTTCTATAAATTTCTTTTCTCCCATTGACAGCATTTGCTAATGGAAAAAACAATCTAATAATTATTCAGATGCAAAAACTTAAATTGTCCTTGTCTTTCATCATTTTGTCTTATTTTCAAGCCTATTTAATTAAAATCTATTGTGTATAACTTAAAACAATTACATTAACCTAGACATCTACCCCTGTAAAACAAGGGAAAATGATCTCAATTCTACATATAATATGATCAATATACTTTTATATCCTCCCCCACTCAACAGCCCAAGATCACATTATATTAATTGTGACTTGTTTGTGCCAAGCCTTTTTTATTTTTTTACAGTGTAAAGCCCATATATCTTACAAATAAGAGAATGTAACTGCCTGCTTTAATAGCTTTAACATATGCAGCAGTCGCTGATAAGACCACCACCTCACACCTCACATTTAAAATATCCTCGAGTGCACACTATACAAAGCTGCTTTGCAATATAACATACAGTTTACATGACTTTTTATCCAGATATTAATAAGAACAAAACATATTTTACTTACAGCTGCTTCTTCACTCCCATCAGTGTCCTTGCAAACATTAATGACTTGGAGTGAGATGCATGCTTTACAGTTCACTCACAATAAAGCATCTTTTTAAGGTAAAACAGTGCTGCAAAGCACAACATTCTATTCCAAGAATGAAAGAATAGAAGCCTTCATTCATTTATTCTTCTATATTTGCCTTGTCCCATTCAGGGTCTCAACTCAGCTGAAGCCTATTCCAGCAGACAATGGGCACAAAGCAGAGAACTAATACTGCATGGGATGCTTAATCATCACTGAAAATGCACACATGCATATATGCCTACTGGCTGTTCATAGACTGGACAGCTATTGCATATTTTGGGGATGCAAGAGTAAATTAAAGCTCCCTGAAAAAATACAATAGACTCAGAAATGCTGTGTGCTGTACCACTTTGCTACTTGGTTTAGAAACAGCATATTGATGTTCTTCTCAGAATGTGCTGTGGATCTGTGGAGTAGTCTGTGGGACAGGGTGGAAACTGGTGGTGAAAAGAGAGTAAGGTAAGTACATGGACAAAGACTATGCACTGCTGGCTCCTGAAGCAGCCAAAACCTAGAGATATAGGAATCCAATGGCACGTTTGGTGTACTGCAAAGGTACCCCCTTCATCCAACAGTATTTTGGGGTTTTCTTATGTCTTTTTTTCATTCAGAAACCTGCAGTTTTAGAGCAGGAAACCATTGTTTTGGCAGGTCAAAATGCCAAATTTGCTCAAACCTACAGCTGACCCTGACCCCTGGCATTTTTTAATTACATATTACAGTGGTATATTTGTCAGCATGGCTGACCATGGCAATTCTCACAGAGCTTTCTCTCTTGGGTGTCACACTTGCTGCAAAAGGAAAGGAAAGCAAGCAGTCCTTCTAAAAGTTATCTGACTCCAGCTTCAATGATATTAAGCAACAAGACCTCTCATGTTCTAGCCTATATTACCCCAACTATACTGCAATACAGATGAGAAGAAATTGCTTTCCTCCAGGTTTCCATTGAGGATGTTTCCTTCATAGACAGTTTAAACCTGATTCAGGAACATTTTGAATGGGAGAGACCAAAGAGTCTTATAATAACCATAAAAGATTTCTACTATTACAACTACTACTACTGCTACTGGATATAGAGAAACCCAAGCCTACTGACTGCTCCAGTGTTCCAAGCTTTAGAAGATGCATTTGATAATGCTGTCTTGAAGCGGATTCAGAATTATAGGCCCTAACAGCACCAGGCTTATCATACAAAGTAAAGGAAAATTATAAGTGTGTCTTTAAATGCCCTGTTGTAGACCCAGAAGTCATTTCCTTAGATGCTGCCAGAGGACCAAAAATGATGCCTGATAAAAATAGCCTACATAATCTCATAGAAAGCTGAATGTTCAATAGTTATGGAAAGAAGTTTTATGCTTCCTCCAGTATGAGTATTAAACCATTAAGTCTCAGGACTCATATGTTACAATATCAAGGTGTGACATTTGAATACAAATGGAGGAAATACAGAAGTCACCTCTAAAGCAAAGACTCCTGAGGCTTCCGAAACTGCTATAAAGGATACTAGACTTGTGGCCAAATGAAGCTGTAATTATTTTGATGCTTGTTTTGGAGTAGCAACCTTAGCTGCCATTTTGGATTTATGAAAGGCCATTCCCCTACCTGCAAAATGGTCACTGTTAAGAGGGGGATTTAAGAGAGGGAGAGAGGGGGAGAGGGAGTAGAAGAGATAAGGAGGGAGGAAATAGGAGTAAAAAAGGAGGGGAAAGGGATGGAGAGAATGAAGAGAGAGTGACCTGGCTTTGGTAGCGGTGAAGATGGAGTAAGATGCGGAGTTGTAAGAAGGTAAAAAGATTGCATAATGATACAGATTAGGGACAGTAGTGAGTGCTGTCACTTGAATGAATAATTGTAATGGAATAAGTTATTAATGGAGAGTTGCCATGTGGAAAATTTTTAACTGTTAGAGGATGTTAACCGGTGGATATTCTGGAGCAGAGCCAATTATCTTCCAGGTGTATCTTAAACTGAGTTTTGAAACTCTTTTCATGTTGTATTGTTTTCAGTGAGTCAGACCAATTTTTGGCAATACCATTAGAATATAGGGAGACACTGCATTGTTATAAGGCTTTGATAATGAGATGAGAGATTTGTCTTTGGATTGTAGGGCTTTATCAGGGGGGGGATAGATTTGAATATTTCTTTACACTGTAGCAGTTGTCAGACTTACAGATGAGTTTATTAAGTGTAGTGAGGTGAAATAGAGATAAGTAGTGAGAAAGTTCTAACCAGGTTAATTCCTTGAGTGATAGTAAATGATGAGTTCTATAGCAATGATTAGCTGCAAATGTATCAGTTTTATTGTAACATTGCTCTAATTTGCATAATAGAGTGGCTTAAAGATTAGTGAACAATTGAGAAGTATACAGAAGAGATGGTATAAAAAGGTTGAGGTTATGTGTTTTCTAGCTTATTCAGTGAGGTAGGCTTTGGCTGTCTGTAAGGGTCCTAATTTTTTATTTTTTTTATGTATTGGTCAAATTTCAGTTGGCCATTGATAATGACATCAAGCAGTTTTGTATGGCTTACCTACTCAATAGTGATATTATTACTGGAGGTTGAGTTGAAAGATGATTTTTGGTTTGAGAGTTATTTGGGGCTAAAGAATATTAATTTAGGGTTTTTTTTTCATTTGCATTGAGGAAGAAATGAGAGTTTTTCGACTATGTCTCATAGAGGAGAAGGGCTGTTGTGCAAGGTCTTCAAGATTAGCAAGAGTTTTACCTGAACAGATAAAAGTTGCATCATCTGTATACTGGGTTGGCATGTTTGACTGCAGTGTGCAGGGCATTTATAAGTATGTTGAAAAGTAGAAGGCCTAATATAGATCCTGGACGGACATTGACAATTACTGGGAGGAAGTGGAGTACTCAGTTTGCCACTTTACAGCTTGAATTCTGTTGGAGGGGTAACTTTGAAACCAGTGAAGGGGTGGGCTGGTCAGACCCATGGAATGGTGCTTGACTTATTCTTTCTGATGAGACACAGAGCCAAAAACTTTAGATAAGTCTGGGAAAATTGCTGAGACTGTGTTACCTTCATTTCTATGGGCATTGACAGTGGTAGTAAAACTCAACAGGGCAGTAGATGTACTATGGTAAAAGTGACCATTTTGTTACAGGACCTAAAGCGTGACACTCAAGGGCTGGTTCAGGAAGCCAGGTCTGCAATCACATCCTCTCAGCCCACAGGGGAGTGGAGATAGGGTCGCTGAGGCGTCTTGCACCTGGGGCTGGCAGGGGGAGTCGCTGTCAGTGAGGGCAGGCTGAGGGTCACCCTGGGAAGCCAGGTCACCATTCAGACTAAAGGATCTAAACTAGGACATTTCTGCATCCCAAAGACAACATTTAGGATTCCAGGATAGAGACTTCCAAACCAGGACTATCCCAGAAAAACCAGGATGGTTGATCACCTTGACTATGGTGTGACCTAAAACTGTTGTGTCAGAGGGAGTAACGTATTTTCTGTTACATAAATGAGGAATTGGGAGTTGAGGAAATGGGAGTAAATACATTTCTCTAGAGATTTAGCCAAGGAAGATAGCATAGCTATTGGTCCAAAATTGTAAGCTCAGTAAGAAAGAGGTAGCTAGGTGCATATGTTTTTGCATTGTAATGAGTTGGCAGACTTTAAAAAATTCCCTATAGAATACTTTGCTAGGAATACTGGGTGAGCAAATGAGTGTAACTAAGGAAACTATTTTTTTATTTTTATTTTTTTTTTTTTTTGAGCTGAGGTACAGGACTTGAATTGCCTAGGCATAGTAAGGCCTTATTAAGTTAAATTCTGGTGGCTGCCAAAAAAGCAACTACTAGAAAATGGAAATCACAGTCTAAACCAACCATACTTAAAGTAGTGAATATTGTAACAGAGATAAAAGAACAGGAAGTAGGATCTTTAGAAAAGGGTAGAATCAAATTAGACAGAAAAAATGGAAGTTGTGGAAACAATACATGCAAAAAGATGTTTTGGAGAATAAATGAGGTTTAAGAGAAGGCCAGAATTGAACAATTTTTGTAATGTTGGATTGACTATATTGTATAGAAGAACATAAGTGATGTACAATGTTTATAAATGTTAACTTGTTAATGTGGTTTGTTTACTTGTATATAAATGTAAGTTTACCTACATTATAAGTAATAATTCAACAAAGGTGTTTAAAAAAATTGTAAGTTCAGTAGAGACACCCCCCCCCTTTATATAGGGGCACGATAAAGGATATTTTCCAAATAGATGGTTCATGTTTCTAGGCTGTGGACTGATTAATAAGAATTGTTATAGGATAGGCAGTGGCATCAGCTGCAGTTTTAACCTGATAGGCTGACTTGGGCAATAACCACTGGCTTTAGATTTTGTAGATGCTTTTCAATAGTAGCTGTAGCAACTAGCTGAAAAGAGAAATGAGATTGGAGGTTCCTTGTCCCAGATGGGATGCTGAGGGTTTATTTGGGGCACAGTTAGCTAAAGATAGAACTGTGTCTATAAAATGATTATCAAATTGCTTAGCCATGCTGTTATTCTGGGTTTGTGTGCTTGGTGTTGGTTTTGGGAATTGGCTAGGGTTTAGTAATTTGTAAACAAATAAATCCATCAGTCACAAAGCAAGCACTTCAGATTTTACTGACACATCTGGTACCTCAGCTTTTCGCCTTCTTAGGATATCATACCAATGCAAGTCTTGCTTATTTATCGTGGAAGAACCCAGTTAATCATTCAATTACTCACAAGTAATTAACTGTATATTTATTCAATTAGTTTATCAATGCAATAATTTTAAATATATCATACACATTTTTATACTGAATATATGGTTAATTAATTCTTTATGCTTGTTTGTGTGAGAGAGACTGGAGATTGTAGGGAGTTCAGGACCAGCTCCATAAGTGGACCACTGTCCCTGAACACCTTGTTTTCCTAGTTGTGCACTGGCTTGGCAGGAGTGGTATTCATCTTTTTATGCATAGTGTACATCCCTTGTACCAGACTGTGCACTGTCTATGAATACAAGGCCCCATTCACATGACGGGATACCTGATGTTCTCATATCTTACAATGAATTGAGATTTGTGTATGATTAAATTAAAGCCAAATGCTGTTTCATGTGTGCTAACCACAACTAAGAGAATGCATTTCCTCTGCTGTCCAAAGAAAAGACAGACGTCAAATGAATGCAAAGCCTTGACATTATTGAGAGTGTCACTGAGCTGAAAGGTGTGCTCCTATGGTCCCAGTAATTAAAAAGAATGGATAAGTGTGAATATGTGTTGATTAAAAAAGCTTAGACAATAGGCTTACTATACATCAGTACCCTGCTTGGAGAACGAGCATTCTCCAGCATGGTATTAATGTACAAGTAATGCCCACTGATAAACGAGTCTGCTGTTTCACAGCAGCATATCAAGCTGTTGTGTAGCTCGGACTCAGAAAACAGACCCCCGGATTTACTAATCTTCTGTGTACGACTAGATTAGTCTTGCACGGAAGTGCCAGTGTAAGATTACAATGGCAGCGCACCATGCAAATTAATGAGGGCACGCTGCCTCAACTCTAAAGCTTACACGGATCGTGGACAAGTTTAGGGGGAGTGTCAGATTGCCGAGCAGTCCAAATATCCATGCCCCTGCAATGAAGAAATGCTGCAACTTCACATTTAAATGAGCGAGTCCGCTCATATGTGTACAAGTAACACTACACTCCCCCATATGTTCAACAACTAACAGAATAAAAAATAAAAATACATTTTAATCTTCCGATATAGCTGCACGTAGTTGCGCAGGTTTGCCCGGGTTTGCCCATTGCTTAGCTACAGTTACAGCACCTTAGACACCAGAAGAGGATTACAAGAGAAATATATGTAAATTAAGTAACATAGTGATAGTGTAATGGTTAGAGCTTTCTCACAAAGAGGAGGCATTCCCGGTTCGAGTCCCTCTACTGCACGTTCCATTTTCTGTGGGAAATCTGTATACAAAAACATTTCCTGACTTTTTTATGTATAAGTTTTGTAAAAAGCATTGAAATGTTAAATTTAGTAGTGCATGAATTATATGTAAGAAGGTGAAATGTTTATGCATTCTGAGGCATGAGTACCTTATTTTAAGCAATATAAAGCACTGCTAACCACATGTTACCAGTACTGAGCATATTTAAATACATTTGCGCATAGCTGCGCAATGCTAAGGAGGAGTAACACAGGTTCACCGCACGTTACTGCTGATTACCTTCGCGCAACTCCACGCAAACCAGCGCAATGTTGGACAAAGTCGTGCAAAGTTGGGTAAACATGCTCACACCTGCTTTTCTGTTCCTTAACCATTCAGGTCTGCCCAGCAGGAAAATAAAAAGCAGTGGCAGGGTTCAAACTCATGATACTGTGCACTATAGTCACAGTACTTAACCACTAAGCCATGATAGCATTTCACAAACATGCACTTTCAACAGAGACATATCTATCAAAGGGATTTTAAACATTGCCAACATCAGCTAAGCAGGTGTGCCCACAGCTGAGCTTTTTCAAAACTGTCCAATCACAAATAAGTGCAGGAAATGAGGCATATTTCATCTCCACAAGTGTGAACACTTGCTATAACTGGTTGTATCTTCCTTCTGCAGTCAGCATGGCTGGTGTAGATGAGGGCACTCAGTTCAGAGCACAATGCTGGGGCAGCCAGGAGTCTAAAATTATGGTTTGGCTCCTCGTCCACAAACATGAGCAAAGACTCCTGCAGGGCCAGTATCAGGGTACCCAACACAAAATGGAGGCCTGGAACAGTCTTGCCCATGATCTCACCAGTGCCACTGGTGTTCCTCGGACTGGTGAGCAGGTCAGGCACCATTATTCTGACCTGAAGCGGTGTAAGGGGATGAACTGGACCAGTGGATCCAGGAATCTCATAAGATGCCTAATGCTCCAGTACTGAGTAAGTAGTCATTGTATTAAGTAGTTAAGAATTGCCATGCTTGTCTATACTATGAATAAGTATGTCTCAATATTACTGCATTTACTTCACAGCTGCAGGTGACTGGGCTATGAATCTGCAAGCCCATGAAGATAGGCTGCAAAGGCTGTGTCATGAGGCAGGTTAGTAATTATTCTGCATGTACTGTTATATAAAATAAATGAGAGAGCCTTCAAAAAGTGTTTTAACCCAATAAATAAAGGTGTAATAATCCTTTAATAAATGTATAATTCCTGGAGCGCATCTGTGTCATTTTCTTTGATATGTTGTTGTACTGTTGCATTCTACAAATAGTAGTGTTGTATTAAGCAGTGAAATCCCACATTTGGTTAGGCATATATAACGTGGATGAAGGGAGTGCCAATAGTTTTTATGCATATTTACAGCCCTCAACTGTTGGTTCATGCCCAGCATGTACAGGTTAATCTGGCACATGAGTAGCTTGGTATTGTGTTCCCCAGAAATGTCAATGTACTGCCAGAAATGTAGGAAGCTGTTAACATATAATTGATACTTTCACCTGAGCATATCTAGATAATTATATGAAAGTAGAGCTGTCAGTGTACCATCTTAGCAGTAGTGTGTGTGAGCAATTCTCAAAATATGTTGCAGTAACATCTGCATTTTGGACAGTTTGTATGTAAGATACAGCTCATGTATATAATGATCTAGCAAAATCCAATTGCACAATATAAGGACATTGGGTAGTGTAATAATACATGTAAGGGACATATAACTGCAGTTAATAGGAATGCAGTGAAAACTAGAAGGATATATAAGTTGTTAATTAAGCTATCTTTTCCACCCTACTGTATGTGCATAAAAAATGCAATTCCACACCTCAATCGGTATGTCTAATCTCAAAACATTTGTTGGGACATATGTCCTATTGGTTTATAAATATTTGCATTTATTTCTATGCATGTCCCCTGTTAAAATGCCACAATATTGGTGGCCTGTTGCCATCAATTAAGCCTGCATGCTGTTGTAGTGTCCACTATTGTTCTATATATGCATGTGTTATGCTTGCTTTTCAACTGTTGAAAATCTGGTGTGTTGGGTTAATGGGAATACTTCTGCATGCTGGTATTACTAATTGGGAATGCTGTTGATTGTTACTAATCCATATCTTTATTAAACTCTCCAAAACATAGTTCATATGGGAAGGCCGGTCCCAGCGGACCCACCTGTCCCACCTCAGCTGGCCATGGCACCTGGCACCAGCAGATCTGGTGCCCAGCCTGAGACCTCCTCCTCCATTGGCCCTGTGCCACCTTTGGGTGGAAGTGCTGCAGGGGATGGGGCTTTGCCCCCCGTGCAAGCTTAGGTGGAGAGGCACCTATCACCCTTTGTACGGTTCGGGCTGTGGTGCATAGAGAGATTGAAGGTTCTATTCCAGAACCTCTATGCCAGCTTGAGGCCTGAGTGGCTCAACTCATGGGTCATCCTGCCCCTCCTACACATCCCCCAGCACAGCCAACTTCTGGGCCGTGAAGGTGCAGTGGTAACTGCCCATGGGAGGGGGACCTCAGTCCCACTGTTTCCATCTGGGGGCTCATGGGCTTGCGAATTCCAAACATACCTCCCCGTCAAAGGTGTTCACCCACCACATGTGTCATATACTGCCCCTGTATGCATCTTGTTTGTCTTGTCTGTTTACCTCCCCATCCTAAGTCCCCAAATATACCTACTTCCTCTGCCCCACATTCCACTCTCACCTAAAAAAAAAAAAAGGTAATCTGTTCCCAAAAAAAAAAATTATGCCCCATACATAGCTGCCCATTTTGCACACATGTACACTGGACACATGAAATGTTGTTTAATTGGCATTACAACATACTTTGTTGTCCTCACCCCTCTCTCAGGGGTTGAAGGGTTCATATCTACCTCCAAATTTATTGCATATGCACAGCTGTTGCTGTTGAAAAAATGGGCAGCTATGGACCTTCCCTACACCCGTCCTGCACATCCCAAGCTATTTTCCATACTGTCTTTCCCTCTTTGTGCCCCTTTTTCACCACTTCCCTATCTCCCCATTTTTCTTTTCTTTCAAAGAAATTAGCGCAGGGGTGAGCGGGAGTAAGCACTATTAAGCAGTAGTGAGCAGGCTTGCGCTTGTTTGTGCTTGGCTAAGCAATGCGAGGCATTGCGCAAACTTGCGTAAACCCGCTCACAACTCCTTAAAAGTGCCTTAGTCACTCTGTATATGAGGGCCCTTGTTCTGCTCAGGAACAAAATAAAACACCTCTGTAGGTCTCGAATCCTGGACCTTGCACACACTACACAACATGAAGTACCACTAAGCCACGGTAGATATACATTATGTTGGTGCTTAAATAATTACATCATGCATCAGAATGAGTGAATGTAAGGGAAAATTAGGAATACCATACCACACAACTTGTTCTGTGGATGTTGACCAACAGTTGTTGCGGGATTACATTACATGACTGTGATAAGAGAAGCAGCCATTCTAGCAGGAAAAATAAGTTATGTCTTACCATAACGTTCCATCTGTATTGTTGACCCTCATTCAGTCATTACCAGACCTCTCAACCATCCCGAATAACTTGGTTTTTACCGAGTTTTGGGGTCCCAATAATGGGGTGCCACGATTCCAGAGTGGCACCCCGTTATTTCCGATTTTTCGGATCTATTTTTTTAAGTTTCACGCTTTTGAGAGTGATGTCATCACGTGCTCGATGAAATCGGCTCTGTCAGCATGCCGCTCATCTTTGAATAGGACTGCCATTATTTACTAAGCTACCACTCTTACTTTACTTTCACAGAATTTACTTTACTTTCTGCCGGTCAGGCAAAACACAGACAGGGATGTACTTTACTTTCTGCTGTTCAGGCAGAACATGCAGAACCCGTACAAGCAGAAGAATTTTGCCATGCATAAGAAGCCGTTCGGGATTTACTTTACTTTTTGTCGTTTGGGCAGAATTGCCATGCAGAAGATTGTGGATGTACTTTAATTTCTGCCATTCGGGCAGAACACGGACAGGATGCACTTTACTTTCTGCAGTTTGGGCAGAACAATTTTGACATGCAAAAGCCATTCTTAACTTTCTGCCATTCGGGCAGAACAATTTTGCCATGCAGAGCCAGTAGCGTAAGGTACGGACTAGGGTGTGTGGATTTCGTCGTCGGACTTATGCTAAGGTAGGTGTGTGGATTTACTTTCTGCTGTTCTGGAAGAACACAGACAGGATGTGGATACTGTGTGTGTGTGTGTGTGTGTGTGTGTGTGTGTGTGTGTGTGTGTGTGTGTGCGCGCGCGCACGTATGTGTGTGTGTGTGTGTGTGTGTGTGTGTGTGTGTGTGTGTGTGCACATGCCATGTCTAGGTAAGGAAACCTTCCACTTTGTGTATGAGAATGGAGCACACAGATACTATATATAGGTAAAAAAATGTTCCTGATGCCTGTTACTGGTAAGAAAACTTTTACTGATGTCCATTACTCCTTTACTTTTGTTGCTGCTGAGCAGACATCCAACCATTACTGCTTTACCTTTGCTGCTGGAGCACCATTCCATTCACAGACAGGACCATCATGCTATGCATAATGTGAATTTACCAATTATGTTTCCCATGTGATGAGAACGGAGCACAGATACTAGGTAAGAACATTTTTATTGATGTCCGTTACTGCTTTACTTTTGCTGCAGTCCCATTCCATTCACAGGTGAAGTGTGTAAATTTACCAGTTACATTTTCCATCTGCCACATATTTATTGATGAATTGTGCACATTTATTGATGAATTAGAGGGGTTAGGGAAATAAATTACCAAGAACAGGTCCGTATTTTGCATTTTGAATTACAGAACCATTTCCGTTTCTGCCACTTCATTTATTCATGGGGGGTATGTTGCAAACTGGTTTACTTTTGCTGTTGTTGAGCAGGCATCCGTTACTGCTTTATTTTTGCTGCTGCAGTCCCATTCAGTTCACAGGACCATGCTGTGCATATTTGAAGTGTGTAAATTTACCAGTTAACGTTTTCCATTATTTATTGCTGAAGTGGATCACCAAGAACAGGTCCTTATGTAAGTTACGTTGCATTTGAATTACAGAACCAATTTCCATTTCTGCCACTTCATTTGTGTGTGTGTGTGTGTGTGTGTGTGTGTGTGTGTGTGTGTGTGTGTGTGTGTGCGTGTGTGTGCGTGTGTGTGTGTGTGTGTGTGGGAATGAATGAATGAATGTTTGGAATGCTTGGCTCATACTTTTGTTCTGTTCCTCTTAAAATTTGGATGGTGCAGTGGTAGTGTTGTTGCCTCACAGTGAGAGGTTCTCTGGTTCGATTCTTGGCTGAAGTGTCTTCTGTTTGCCTGGGTGCTCTGGCTTCCTCACATTATACAAATGCAACATAAGGACCTGTAAAATTGTTTGCTAGCAGCAACCTCTTCATTAGCTAGAGATCTCTTTAATTTGGAATTATTTAGATTACTTTTACTTCTGCAGAGATTGTGCATATATTTACTGATACTGGTGGATTGTAGAAGTCTGAGTAGACTTTTATGATGGAAATGTTCTGAAATGGGCAGTTTTGTCATTATTGGTTCATGCATTTTGTTTCATTGCTTACTGGAAAAATGTTCAAAACAATTAATTTAAAATGCTGTAACAAGTGTGCTGTATTATACAAGGAATATAATTTAATAGTCAGGAAGGTGTATCAAAGAACACATGCATATTTCACATGCAGCGGGCCGGTGATTTGAAAACAGCCCAAAGATAATCTTTATCCACCACTGACTAGATGCAATTTCTTTGAATGTGGGTTTGAATGAATGCGAGTTTCAAGGATAGAGAAGTTTTAATACTAAGTCTATTTTCATTGTGAGACTGAATTGCTTTGTTTAGCAGATGTTTATTTTTTGTGCTACAAAATGTAAAACAAGTTTTAAATGAAAGCCAAATCATTGTAGAAGTAAAGCAGTATGCACATTAGTGTTTATGGCAAATGGGGCGAAACAGCCAAGTAACAGAACATTGGAATGGCTGCAGGGGGACTCTGGGGCCATATTTTCATTGTCTGTTCTTCAGTTTGCATTTGAATTGTGGAATCCCACAATTCCACTGGAGTGGGCGTGGTTACATAATTATGTATGCAAATTATGTTAATCAGCATACAGATTTGTACCTATTTTTCATGGGAAATTTGTCCAGATTTTTGATGTTAACAGGTTGAGAGGTATGGTCATTAAGCATGGGTATCGGTTCCAACCTCGGCATATAGCCGGCCATATTTGAAGCTCGCTTCAGCTTCAAACTCTTGAGTTAAACTCTTACCCACTATCCCCCTCTCCCAGTTACCTCAGATTGAGTTTGCAAGTCAAAGAAGGTAGAGGCTATCTCTGGTCAAATAACCTAAAATAGCCGGATGGTGAGATCCACTAGAACCCACAGAAGGGGGAAGGAGGGACGGTCGTAATGACTGAACGAGGATCAACAATACAGCTGGAACGTTATGGTAAGACATAACTTCTTTATCTGATATTGTTAATCCTTGTTCATTCCTTATGCATGGGACAGAGTCCCCAGCTACCTCTATTCCTGGGAGGCTCTCATGGAAGGACATTCGTGAGCACCATAGAACCGAATGATGCTCTTCCCCTGAAGGCCAAATCCAATTTGTAATGATTGATGAAGGTATGAGGCGTAGCCCAAGTTGCAGCTGCACAGATGTCATGTAAAGAAGCTCTGGCATGGAAGGTAGCAAAAGTTGCCACCGACCTTGAATGAGCTTTCATGGTAGTAGGCAACGAGATATTGTGTTGCGTATAGATGAAGGTCACACAGTCCTTCAACCATCTAGCTAATGTGACCTTAGCAACAGCAGATCCTAATGTAGGTCCAGAAAAGGCCAAAAATAACTGGTCATATTTTTGAAAGGACCTAGTCCTGTTTAACTCATTACAGCTGAGTGATGTCTCCAGGCATTTCTGCAGTTACACCCTACTGCTCCTCTAGGCGTCAAATATTGCCTGTTCATATTTGCATTAATAATTCCAAAATCATGTTACACACAAGGTATCGGAAAATTTTATCTTGAAGCATACGTTATAGCAAACACAATTGTATTGATATATGACCTCTGTCAATGGGTATTTGTTAAAAATGTATGGTGATAACTTCAATTTTTAAATGCTGAAGCCACGCCCACTAGGAGTTAAAGGTACATACTCAAAAGAGCTCTACTGGAGGGAATGAGTTACGTAAAAGTGGATTTGCCTGTGGATATCTAGGGTATGTAGGCAATACTCTCCTCTGTTTGAATGATTGGGAAAGAAAACTGGCAATTCAATGGTTTGATTAATGGACATTTCAGAGATCACTTTTGGCAGAAATTATGGATTTCTCAGAGACACTCTATCTCTATAAAAAATCAAGTATGGACTCTTGATACATAAAGTTTGAAGCTCAGAAATACATCTGGCAGAAGTAATGGTGACCAAAAACAAGGTTTTCCATGACAAATGCTTGAGGTCGCAAGAAGAGGCTGGTCCAAAAGGTGGCATTGCCAGAGCTTGTAGAACTAATGATAAATCCCATGGTTGAATAGGTTCCAAAAAAGGTGGCTTCAGATGATTCACACCTTTTATGAAGGTCTTGCACAATTTGTGGGACATAAGAGAGGAATCTTGGACACCCTCATGAAAATTAGAGATTGCAGCCAAATGAACTCTAATGGTAGAGGCCGATAGATCTGATTGAAAAAGGTCAGCCAGATAGTCTAGTATTATCAAAACTGGTGCTGAGAAGCGATCTACTTTATCTTTCAACCAACAGGTAAATCTTTTCCACTTGCTCAGATAAGTAATTCTAGTAGAAGACTTATGAGATGCATTGAGAACATCACGTACTGGTAAAGAAAGATCATTTTGCCTGGCAATCAAAGGAATTGGAGTAGCCAAGCCATGAGCTTCAGGCTGTTCAAGTTGGGCTGGATCAGGTTTTCTGGATGTGAGATCAACTCCGTGGTTGGATGGAGAATCCATGGTTGATCTAGTAGGTGAGGCCAAAGAAAGGGGAACCAAATCTGTTGAGGCCAATATGGTGCTATGAGGATCACCTTGCTCTACAACTGACGAGCTTTCTTCAGAAACTGGGGAATGAGGGGAAAGGGTGGGAATGCGTAAAGAAGACCCAAGGGACAATCGTGGACTAGAGCGTCCCTGGGTGACTGTCCCAGAAGGGGAATCAGGGTGAAGTAGTTGCTGCATTTGTAGTTGGTCGGGGATGCAAAGAGGTCACAGCAAGGACAGCCCCAGCGGTGGAAGATCTCTGCCGCTATCAAAGGATTCAGGGACCACTCATGAGGTTGAAGAATGCACCTGCTGAGTCTGTCTGCTATCACACTGGAACTCCCGGGAATGTACGTTGCTAGAAGAAAACGGTTGGTAGCCATTGCCCATTGCCATATCCCCATGGCCTCTTGACAAAGGGGGTAAGATTTTGTTCCACCTTGCTTGTTGATGTACCAGACCATCACCATGTTGTCTTTTTGAATCGCAATTGTCCCAGATGGCAGCAGGGGATGGAATGCTTGCAACACCAGAAGCACCACCCTCAGCTCTAGAACATTTATATGCAGATGGGCCTCCAGTTTGGACTAAGTGCCTTGGGCTGTCTGTCCCTGACATAGCCCCCCGACCCCATCAGTGAGGTGTCTGTGGTCACTGTGGCCTTGGGTTGTTTGGGGGGAAAGGGGCATGACCATTGTGACAGATTGTGTGACATCAACCAATTTAAATCCTGTTTGCACCTGTGGGTTACTCTAATCATGGCTGAAAGAGGATGCTGTAGAAGCCTCATGTGAAACCTGGCCAGGGGGACAATGGTAATGGAGGCTGCCATGGAACCCAACAGCTGTAGAACTGAGTGAGCCATGGATTTCTCCCTTGAAAGGATTAGAATCAGTTGTTGCTTTAGCCTTAAAATTCTGTGCTCTGGAATAGCAGCTCTACAGTTCTTCGTATCCAAGATATCCCCTATGAATTCTGTCGACTGAGATGGGGTGAGATTGGATTTTTGCCAGTTTATGATTATGCTTAGACTTTGTGCCAGCGAGGAGAGAGTATGCCAGGGCTTCTTCCAGTAGATGTCTGGTGGAGGCAGAAATGAGCCAGTCGTCTAGGTATGGAAACACCTGGAATCCTTGAAGTCGCAAGTGAGCAGTGACAACTGCCATGCACTTTGTGAACATTCTGGGGGTTGTAGAGAGTCTGAAGGGCAGTACTCTGAACTGGTAGTGACTAGCTCCCGCACGGAAGCACAGAAATCTTCTTGATGGCCTGTCCACTTTTATGTGGTAGTACACATCTTGAAGATCTATCAAGCACATCCAATTGTCTTTTTTCAAAAGTGGGAGGATAGACTGTATTATGACCATCCAGAATTTTTGTACTCTCACAAACTTGTTCAGTACACTGAGATCTAAAATTGGTTTCCAGTCCCCGGTTTTCTTTGGCACCAAAAATAGTCTTGAGTAGAATCCGGATCCTATCTGGTCTGGAGGGACTATTTGAATGACTCTCTTTCTTAGCAGCTTTTCTATCTCTAGTGCTGCTTCTTCCCTTTGACTGAGTGGAAAGTCGGGAAGGTTTTTTGAAGGAGCAGGACAAAGATCGAAGGGGATATGATAACCTCTGGTAATAATCCTTTGTACCCAAGAATCGCTGGTGATGGTTAGCCAGGCAGAAGGGTACAAGGAGAAACGTCCCCCAACTACCTCCAGAGGAAAGGAGTTGGGCCACTCTTCAGGAGCACTCATAGGATTGGCCAGGGAAAGAATCCATGGAACCCTGGTTATGCAGACCCCCTCTGCCCCAAAAGGAGCATCTTCCCTGTGAGTTTCCCCCTCTGCCTCTAGGGGAGAACTCGGCCTGTGTGTCACAGAAAGGACCCTGAAATTTCTTGAACCATATCTTCCCACTCTTTTGGTTTCAAGAGAAAGTACGTTGAGGGGAAAAATAGCGGACACCTATGGAAGAAAGGGTCTTACCATCCTGTTCACATCTGGCCAGTGTGCTTTTAACATTGGGCCCAAACAACGAGGAGGCCTCAATGGGAGCATTAAGAAAGGAAGCCGTAAAGGGTTCTGTGAAATTGCACAAGCGCATACAGGCGTGTCGTCTCAAGACTGCAGCTGAACCTGCTGCTCCTTCTGATGCGTGCCTATCTGGCTTGATCTACTAACCTTCAAACCTGAGCTGACCCTCTAATATACTTATTCATAATCCTGTCCACCCTCGTCACACCCAGCGCAAATGTTAACATAAATTGATTAAGGGTAGCGCTACAACAGATCCTTGAAACTCTCACCTTATAAGCCAGACAAATGTTATCTGGAAGGCTATGGAGCACAGCATTATGGAACTCATTAACAGAGACATTATGAACCTGCAAACACTGCACCATACCCACTTAGGTTCTCTAAAGGCAAGATCTTGGCTCCTACATGTAGTAGATTTCAAGCCAGTTAACAAGGCTATAGGTGAGGGAGGGGAGGTCCACACAGCCAATCTATAGCTCACCCAGCAATTCATACCCATCCCACATTCTGGTATTATACATAACCTCAACAGACTGACCATAAACGACTGTTAGATGATGGCTTGACAACTGATGCACAGATGTAGGACACACAGTAACATTTGCAGCCTCCATGTACAATTCTATGCCAGTAACAAATGGTATTCACCTGCACTCAGTCCTGGGACCACTCCTGTTTGGCATATAGTTTTCTTAGGTACAGGCAAATACAGTAGGGATATGTCTGCTCACATCTGATGAAAATGCATATTGTGGGCTATACTTTATTCTCCAGATGACACACACATCCTCCAAAAGGGTATCATAGAGACAGATACCTGGTGTCAAAATCATGCTGTAAAGCTATAAGCCAAGAAAAGCATAGTTATCCACTTTTAGAAAACAAAGTATCCCCAGAGTACCACATAGGTAGTAGCCCCCAAAATGTGGAACAGGTACTAATGTATACATAGAGCCATGTGTTTAGTCATCTCTCCTTTGATAATCACATTACCAAAGGGTTTTGAAAATCCCTCTGTGGAGCACATAAGCAATAAAGGGTTTGCATGCAGATCAACAGAGGTTGTTGCACACCTATAATGATTAGTCATCTTTGCCAGACTTTGCTTGCTTTGGAGCAGGATTCAAATATACCTCAAGCATAAACCCTCACTCACACTCTTCAATAGAAACCGTGATGAGTGGATGTGAAACAGAAGATGTAGCCCAGGGATCACTGCAGTGTCTAAGCTTGTCACAAGCATACAGAAGTAACCTAAGGTCTGGAAAGTGCCAGCACGCTCTGGCAAGGCTAACAGATGCTTTCATGGAGAAAGCATAGTACCCACCTATGAAAAAATTGAGGTCACATGTATGTATATGGCTTTGCCTCACAACTACCTTACATGTGTTATGCACATATAGTTGTCATTGTGATACGTAATACACTAGAAAAATCAAAACCCACTCCACATTGACCAACGGTGTCGCACACGCCTGGAACACGCACTCACACTTAACAAGTGCGAGATTCAAACTCCTATCTACCTACATTATGATACTACAACAGTACACATTCACACAACATGCTATACACATTACTGGGATTTCACCTTCCCACAAGTGTATTTGTAGGATGATGACATCATCAGACTTGACAAAGATGAGTAAATCTCTTTTAAGGGGTGTGAGTAGTCTCCAAAAAGGTTGCTTTCTCTTCCCAGGGAGAAACACGCATACAGTTGGCAAGCACGGGATTGAAACTCCTACCTAACGACCTTATGATACTACAGCAGCATGCATTTACATGACACACTATACACATTACTAGGATTGCACCTTCCCACAGGTGTATTTGTAGGATGGTGACATCATCAGACTTGACAAAGATGAGTATAACACTTTTAAGGTGTGTGAGTAGCCTCCAAAAAGGTTGCTCTCAGGGAGAGACAGACACACACACAGTTGGTAAGTGTCGGATTCAAACTCCTACCTAACTACATTACAATACTACAACAATATGCATTTACACAACACGCTATACACATTACTGGGATTTCACCTTCCCACAGGTGTATTTGTAGGATGGTGATATCATCAGACTTGACAAAGATGAGTATAACACTTTTAAGGGGTGTGAGTAGTCTCCAAAAAGGTTGCTCTCTCCTCAGGGAGAGACAGACACACACAGTTGGCAAGTGCAGGATTTAAACTCCTACCTAACTACATTATGATACTACAGCAATACACATTTATACAATGCACTATACACATTACTGGGATTTCACCTTCCCATAGGTGTATTTGTAGGATGGTGACATCATCAGACTTGACAAAGATGAATATATCACTTTTAAGGGGTGTGAGTAGTCTCCAAAAAGGTTGCTCTTTTCCCAGGGGGGAGACAGACACACACACACACAGTTCGCAAATGCAGGATTCAAACTCCTACCTCACAACATTATACACATTACTGGGACTTCACTTTCCCACAGGTATATTTGTAGGATGATTACATCATCAGACTTAACAAAGATGAGTATATCACTTTTAAGGGGTGTGAGTAGTCTCCAAAAAGGTTACTCTCTCCCCAGGGAGAGACAGACACACACATACACAGAGTTCTTAATCCAAACTAAGTACTTTTTTACACTTCAGCAAGCAATATGGAGTTACAGGATGCAATACAGACATTACTCGCTGACAGTTTGCCCAAAGGTGTTTTTCACATTTGCTAACCCAGCAGGCTTATCATACTAGGTGTATTGTGAGTGTATTGTATGCATAGGCCATAACCATATCATATGTGGGTTGATGCACCACATGCTGGCACACACAGGGTCAAACTGGAGGCTAAGCTCTGTCAACCCAATACTGGAAAATACAGTCAAGAGGAGTAGGGTCATACAATCACAACACCAACAGTCTCACATAGACCTACAATATCAGCACCAGCAAAACACACACATAAATACACATCAACATACTCGGAGAATACAAATATTAATCTGAAAAAGAGAAAGTGTCCTCCTAAGCAGACAAGCAAGCACATGCACCTCCAAGCACATGCCAACAAACACATAATAACACCAAAGCAGTGTGCCTCACAACAGGCCCTAAGGCAAAACAACATACCCAACACACTAGTAATAGGTGACTCCATAGTCAGGCACACAGATGTTCTACTCACTAGGCTGGACAAGGGGAAGGTTACTGTCAGTTGTCTGTCAGGTGCTATGATCCGCCACATAACACAAGCACTTACATCACTCCAGAACAGGTACATTATGACACGGTCTTTGTACATGTCAGTGTGAATTATCTGAGACATACCTCCCAGGATAACATGAGACAAGAGATATATAGTAGCTCTATGATCATGTAGCCCAGGCTGGTATGACCCTGACCTTAAGTAGCATCTTACCTTCACCTACATGATACTGCAATATAACAGAAAGATGATAAACTTCAACAATTGGCTGAGCTTCTGGTGTCATTCGAAAGGGATCCAGTCTCTGTCTGCCTGGGATGACATGATAGACAAGCCTCGTTGCTTCACTAGAGATGGTTTACACCTGTCACCCCTATGCTTCTGAATACTGGCCAAGGCTCTTGCTGTCCCCATATTATCTTTTTTAGGCAAGGTTCAAATGACAAACCAACCCTCAGCCTCCAAATGCACACACTCGAGGCACTCCTCAGTATGGAGAATATTGATATCTGTGCAGTAACAGAAACCTAATTCAAGGCTCCAGAGAGCACACTAGCACTACCAGGATACTACTCATTCCATACCTTCTGGCATCAGAACCTGGATCATAACACATAGAGTGGGGATGTATCCATATTCATCAAGGATACCTACACCTCTCTCTACATCCTCTCTACAGGTTATGTACCCATTCCACAGTGGTGGGGCCACAACAGACCCTTGGCATTCTCGCTCTATGAGCCTGACGAGTCTGATCTGCAAGACAATGGAGTCAATCATAATGGAACTCAACAATAGAGACATTGGGAACCTTCACACAGTTGAGCACACCCAGTCTGGTTTCATCAAAGGCAGATCATGCCTCCTGAACTGGGTGAATTTCTTTGAGACAGTTACCCAGGCTACAGATGATTGAAAGGAGCTCCACACAGCCTACCTATACCTCGCTAAGGCCTTTGACACCATTCCCCAGTCAGGTATCATAGATGAACTCACCAACCTGGGCATAAATCCATACATCAGAAGATGGATTGCAAACTGGCTCACAGATAGATCCCACAAATTAAGAGTTGCTGGCTACATGTCAGACTCTAAACCGGTAACAACTGGTGTTCCCCAGGGTTCAGTCCTGGGGCCCCTCCTGTTTGACATATAATTCTCAGAAATACATGCCAACACAGGAGGGTTGTGGTTGAAGTTTGCTGAGAACTGTAAAGTGTGTGCCATAATAGATTCCCCGGATGACACAAATATCCTCCAGAAGGGACTCTATGAGACAGATGTGTGGTGTCAGAATCATGGCCTCAAGCTCAATGCAAAAGAATGCATAGTAATCCCCTTTGGGAAAAACAAAGTACCCACAAACTGCCACATAGGTGTTACCCCCTAAAAACTGATGAGGTAATAAGGGATCTGGGGACACAAGTAGATAGTCATCTTTCCTTTGACAACCATGTTGCCAAAGTGGTTAGGAAATTCTATGTGGCCCACCTTATCAATAAAGGGTTTGCATCAAGATCAAAAGAGGTAGTGGTGGCCCTCTACTCTTAAGTCATCAGACCCGTCATTGAGTACAATGCACCATTTTAGATGTACTCGACTAGGCATATCCAGCAGCTGGACAGACCACAGAGGTATCTCACCAAGAGGATTACTGGCCTCAAACAGTTGTGTTATGCAACACAACTGGAAAAACTAAATCTGTTCTCTGTTGCGTACCGCCTACTCAGAGGCAAACTCTGCCTAACATACAGAGCCATGTCCAACACATAACTGTTAAACATGCTCCATCTAAGAAAACAAAATTGAGTCGCATTACACACTCCAGGGATATGAATCTCATCACAACAATGAATACAACATGCTGGTGGGATAGAGTACCATCCCAGAGACTTGCCTTACTGTGGAACAGAGTCCCAATATACATAAGACAGAGCCCCTCGCTGACACTCTTCAATAGGAACCTTGACGAGTGGATGGGAAACAGACAATTCACACCGGGGATCACATCAGCAGCCCCACTAGATAGGGGGCTTAGGTTACTAACTATTAGAACTAGGGCTTGAGAGACTACCCAATGGGGTGGTGAAAGCTGCACAACTTGCCTAGGCTAATATATGCCTTTGTGAATATAGTCTACTACATACCTATGAACCTATGTGACAGGTACATGTCTACAGATAGTAGATGTGTACTTCATTGTACAGTCATGTTGTACAGCAGACACATGCACCACATACTCTGTAATGCTTACAGATACCGGTGGCTATTATGTACAGTGGGTGAGATGTGCACCTCATGTCTTTTGTGCCATTGGGATGTGTGCTGGGTGGGACAGTCCTGGATGGCTCTTTGTCATGGTCACCCTCTTGCACACATCTCTGCCCATCCATCTTTGGCTTATTATACTGTGTTCCCACTACATATACAGGTACATAGGTAGGTAATAGGCTATCTGCCTGAAGGCATATATTAGTATGGCCAGAGTGTGCAGCTATCACCACACCTGGGGTTAGTTCCCTATGCCTCTGTGTAGTAGAGCTGATGAAGTGATCCATGGTGTGAAAGTTAAGTTTCACATACACTCATCAAGGCTCCTCTGGAAGAGTGTCAGTGAGGGACTCAGCTTAATGTAGGTTGGGAGCCTGTTCCAAAGCACGGGAAGTCTGTGAGTTAGTAATGTATCCCTCCAACATGTTCTATTTATTGTTGTGATGATTATATCCCTAGAGCATGTGGCACTGTGAGCTTGGGTTTACTTCAGATAGAGCATGTACATCAGTTCTTCATTGGACATGGACCTGTATACTGGGCAGAGATCGCCAGAGTAGATAGTATGCAACAGAGTACAGATTGAGTTACTTCAGTCTTGTTGCATGGGGCAATTGTCAGTAATCCTCTTGTTGAGGTACTTCAGTGGTCTTTCCAGCTGCTGAAGGTGCCTAGTCAGATACATAGCAAGTGTGTAGTGGTACTCTCTGATGGGCCTGATGACTGATGAATAGAGGGAACCTCCTTTGACCTGCATGCAAAGACTTTGGCAATTAGTGGGGACACATAGCATGATTTTCTAACCACTTTGTGAATGTGTTTATGAAAGTAGAGATGATTATCCACATGTGTCCATAGATCCCTTATTATTACCTCCATATTTAGGGTGTTGGCACCTATGTGGTATTTGTATGGCTGTAGCTCGAGGCCATAATTTTGACACCACATCTGTCTAACTGAGACCCTTTTTAAGGATGTCTCTGTTGTTCCGAACATCGATTATGACAACCTTTTTGCAGTCATCCACAAACTTTGCTAACCATAGCCCTCGTGTGCTTGACTGTACTTCTGAAAAGTATACACCAGACAGGAGGGGTCCCAGGACTGAGCCATGGGGGACAGCAGTTGTTACCAGCTTACAGTCCAACAGGGAGACCACAGTTCTTACCTTGTGGGATCTATCTGTGCCCCAGTTGGCAATCTATCAGATGACATATGTGTTTATGCACAGGTTGTTGATTTTGTGGATACGACATGTGTGTGGGATGTTGGAAAAGGGCTTTTCAAGGTCTATGTATGCCATGTGGAGCTCATTTCATTGATGTATGTCCTGGGTAACTGCCTTGAAAACAGTCTAGCAGGTTTAGGGACCATGAGCTGCCCCTAACCAAACCAAAATGGGTAGGGTTCAGTGTTTGTAGGCTTCCAATAGCTCTATTTATGAGTTCCATAATGATGGACTCCATGGCCTTGCAGATCAGGCTTATTAGGCTCATAAGACAATAGTTCCCATGGTCTGTTGTGCACCAACACTTGTGGAGTATGCCAAACATTGCTGTAACCCATTCAACAGCTTCATATCCTGTACAGAGGGTGAGTCTCAACAGACTGTTCAGGTGCAGGGTCTGTTTGTTTTGGAGTTCACATATGACACAGCGAGGGACACCATGTCATCCCATAGACACCGTGTTTTTAGGTTTGGATAGTGCTGTTTAACCATTGTATATGTGATTTCTGGGATTTCACAGTCTCCAGGTATGGTAATGGGACCTTTTGTCAGTGAGAGGGGGGTTAAATATGTACAAACCTGTCTGACAAGATGTTGGCTATGTCAGTCATGTACATGTATTCATTTACACTTTGCACTAACTCAGAACATATATGAGTTTACATTGATATTTATGACATAGCTAAAGAAAGCTTCATGGATCTCTATGGAATCTTTGGCAATATTTTTGGCAGAGCTGGGCTTGAATAATGTTAGGAGTGCTCATTGTTTCTTAATGATACTGATTAGAGATTTATTGATCTTCTTTGGATTTTAACTTTCTTTGAACAACTTAAGTACTTGTATTACATAGTTTGATTATGACAGGGGTCCAATATATTATATGGGTCTGTTTTCATATCACTGTGTGACAAGGCTGGATTGGTGAATAGTAACATGTGTCTGGAGTAAGAACTGCAACTGCCAGATATGTGTGGCCCACTGCTGTACTCAGTCATGGCCTAAGTGTGTGAGCATGCCCAGTATGACCATTCCGTATGTTGTTGACTGAAATTTGCTAAATTTGTTTAAGTGTGTGAGCATGCCCACTATGGGCATATATACTATATGTGTGTGAAAAATCAAGTTGGTTTTTACTTCAGGGCTCACCTTTGTGTTGTACATTGACAGGAAGCACGCTGTGCCTGCAGGGCTTCCATGAGTCAATTTGCATAGACTTATCAACATTTCTACATACAGGGGGGATAGCTATTATTTGTACATTTCTACCCGGGAGGGCACACCTGATTGTTACTGTGGGTGTACATAGGATGAGGGGTACACCTGACACTTATACACATTTGCTAGGCCTGCACTGCTATGTCAGGTACTCCATTTCAGTCTGTACTGTTGCCTATCGTACTGGCTTGAGGCATACCACTGTACTACAGACCTTAGCTTCCAATTACATGCATATTATAGGTTCATAGGTTCATAGGTTCATAGGTTCATACTAGGCTATCTGCCTGAGGGCATTTACAAGCCTAGCCCATCGTTTTGTGGCTTACGCCACCCCTTTAGTATGGGGAACTATACCCATTATTTTGCTGTGCCTCTGTCGAGCAGTGACACTGAGGTAATCCCTGGGGTATATCTGCGATCTCCCATCCATTGGTCAAGATTTCTCTTGAACAAGGCCAGCGAGGTGCTCTGCCTCACATGTACCGGGATTTTGTTCCACAGCATAGGGAGTCTTTGGGTGATGAATCTATCCCTCCAGCACGTCCTATTAATAGCCGTGTCGAGGTTTAAGTCTCCCGCCCTTGTGGCTCTGATGGATCTAGATTTTTTGAGGTGAAGCATATTCATCAAATCTGGGTTTGTGACTTCATAGCTTACCCAACCCACATCACAATGCCTGGCCTGCTGTTATCTGTCTGCATAGGCCTGGGGGGAGGTTACCTATAGGCCTCTTCAGAGGGCATGATACAGCATTTGTTTGTGTTTGCATTTGTCTACAACTGTCCTGCTGGCTGTGACTGTTAGGTATGTGACCCCCCCCCCCAAATGGTATGTGTGAGTGACTTAAGTTGTGTCTGTGCCAGTATTGAGGGTGGTGCTGCAGGGATGCCTATGTTGGATGCACATAGTACACTCCCTATACATGTTTGAAAACAGGTAGTTTCAAGTTAGGTGTCCCTTTTACTGTATGTGTGAGTCAGAGAGAGGTGTCATTTCCAGGGTTCCTACTGAGTCAATGAATGTGCTATGCGTTGCCTTTTTGCCAAGGCCAAGGCATACTGGGTATGCCTCCTTCTGCCTACTGGGGCAGGCTCAGTTTGTTCCTCCTCCAAGTCACACTGTGCCTGTGCAGGCCTTGGCAATGGTGGGGGGCTGTTTGGCCCTGCCCCATGCTGTTCCTGCTGCAGCTGTTTCCGCAGGATCATATTGTGTAGCATGGCACATGCCATAACAATTTGGGTGCATATAGTTGTTGAGTACTGCAAGGCTCCACCAGATGTGTCCAGGCACCAGAACCGTGACTTGAGCATCCCAAACACATGCTCTATTATGATTCTTGTTTGCGCATGTGCCTCATTATGGAGTTCTTGTTCAGGTGTGTGTGCATTTCTGATGGGTGTCATCAGCCATGGCTCTAGTGCATATCCAGCATCCCCTACTAGGTGACCATAGGGAATGTCCTCATTGGCAATAGACTGGTACAGCTGGGTCAGATGCCAAATGTGGGAATCGTGATAGCTTCCAGGGCATCCAGCACACATATTCATTATTATGCCCTGGACATCATACATGAACTGGCAGTTGATGGAGGGGAAGCCCTTGCGGTTGATGTAAACCCTACCCTGCTCATCAGGTGGTGCTTTGATGTGTATGTGCGTGCAGTCTATTGCACCCACTACCTCAGGATATTTTGCTATTTGGTGGAAAAGACGCATATTGCTGGCTAATGCTTCACGGGAAGTGGGGAAATATATGTGGTCACCGACATTGTCTGACATGGCATCCAGGAAGTGGTGGAGTACCCTGGATGCTGATGCCTGTGAAATCCCCATCATATCACCAGTTGGTCTTTGGAAGGTACCTGTAGCTAGTATTCTTAGGCCAACACATACCTTGGTATCCACTGGGATGGGTTCCCCTCTGTTGGTTCTGTATGTAAGGCGTGGCCGGGACAGCTCAGCAATTTGCTGTAGGAGGTCCCTGTCCACCCTATAGTGCTCCACTATCTCCAGGTCATGTAGCCCTGGTAGGTTACCCTGGGTCTGTACACTCTTCTCCGTCTCCTCACTGTGGGTTGCTCAGCAGCATTCACAACATCACCACCCTCAGCACCTTGCACATATTGGTTTATGATAGCAAGAGGAGCCCCTAACGTTTTGTATGACTTAAGCTTTTTAAGCTTTCCCTCTTTGTATACTGCAGTGTTGCAGAGTTCTTGAGAGAAAAACAGGGGGGAATGGTGTTTGCAGAGTTTAAAGTGTTGGGCTGGGCTGGGATAGTCTGCTGCCTGTGTAATTGGCTGATTCTGATATATTTCATCTGGCAGCTCTGCTAGTTCTCCTTGGTTAACTTCCTACTACTTCTTTTCCTTCCTTTTGCCTTTCTGTTTCCGCCCGGGGGAAGCAATGTGCAAACGAGCGCAAACGCGCACCAACACTCGCACATGCTGTGTGCATGTTTACAAGGAGTTTCCTATCTTATAACAGTGTGCACCTTGGGTTTGAGGTTTTCAAATAGGACAACTGTAGACACATCTCTTTGCAATCCTGAGCAACTCAGGGCAAACACAAGCCACTGTGCTCCACTTAGCCTACAGCCTGTCTGACACACCCCTTCATGATGTTACCTATATTCTAGTCTTACACTCACCTACTCCAAATCTTACACTCTTGGGACATGCCTCACATGCTGGGGAAAATTGGGATTCACTATCCTTATCCTCATTTGCATAGGATTCCCTAGTAATGCATGGTTATATCTCTCACACTGAGCTTCCTCCCCTTAGCAACCATGAGTCAGTAGTCATTTTGTCTTCAGCCTACCATTCATCTGCATGACAGAATAAGCTTTTTAGTGAAAATGCCTATGTTTGGCTTTTTTTAAACAATGTTCTTGTTTTTTTAAGCACCGCATGTTTGCGCGGTGCTGCGCTATGTTTAAACATTGGAGATCAGGGGGAAAAAAGTTAAATTTTTATGTTTTTAAACATTTTGCACTGCCAATGGCCTTATATTTGGCCATTGGCATGCTTCCTCAACTATATGCATCCTTTATTTGGAGCTGTCATAGCTCCGTTTAGCTATTTGAAGAAATGTACTCCGTTTCCAGCGGAGTACATTTCTGCAGGTAACACTAATCTTCCACAGACAGGTTAGTGTTTGCTGGATCTCAAATTTACCTCATTTGCATGGATTTCACCAGCAAATGAGGTAATTTACATACCATGATGCTGTTCATGCAAGACTAGATTTAGCATCTCTCGTGCATGTTCCTACAGGCTGTTACTGGATCACACGGCAGACATCTTGCCTGTGTGACATCATACACTAGTCTAACACTTCGTGCAAGCTTTTGAGAATCCAGCCCAGAATGTCTGTCATTATTTTATGCTCCCTAAGCAGTGCTTTTGCTGTTCAGTGAGTGTAAAATGTAAAAAAAAAAGAAGACAACAAAAAGGCGCGTGTGTACCATATGATCATAGGAAGTTACTAGGCTATTGGCCTGGAGGCCCTTATAAGCCTAGCCAAGAGTTTGGCCCATGCATAGACAAATCAGCACCTGATGCCTTTGTACAGCAGGGACCCAGGGATGTATTTTCTATTTCCCATCCAGTTATCTAGAGTGTGATTCAAAAGGGGTAAAGAGGTACTCTGCTTAACATGGTGAGGGAGTCTTGCCAGCAAGTCCTATTGATGTCACAGACAGGATGAGGCCATGTGTGCGGGTTACTCGAGTGGAGCTTGACTTGCGGATATGCAACAGTCCCATCAACACGGGGTCTGAGATCGCCTTGTATGCCATACAGAGTTCACTTCTGAGGAGGAGTCTGTGTGAAACAGAGTAGAGGGATAGGGCTTTTAGCCTGTCTGTGTATGGTAGATTTTTGAAGCCCTGGATTGTCCTGGTTAAGAGCCTCTGTGGTCTCTCCAGCTGCTGCATGTGCTTTGCGAGATACATGCTGAATGGGACGTTGTACTCAATAATGGGCCTTATAAGGGAAGAATGCAGGGATGTTATGACCTCCTTTTCCCTAGATGAGATACCCTTACTTATAAGGTGGGCCATGCAGAAAGCTTTCCATACAATGGAAGCAACATGGTGGTCAAAAATCAGGCTGCTATTAATATGGGTGCCCAAATCCTTCACAACTGACTGCATGCTTAGAACGTTATTAATGTGATAATTTATGGGGACATCTCTCTCCTCAAAGGGGATGATGATGCATTTTTTGTATTCAGCTTGAGACTATGTTTCCGGCACCAGTTATTTGTTTAGATGAGACCCTCTTGGAGAATGTCCACGTCACTAGGGGAATTGATGACAGCTCCCAACTTGTAGTCATCTGCAAACTTGGACAGCCATAGCCCACTTGTTTTGGTCTGTACCTCAGAAAAGTATATCCCAAATAACAGAGGCCCTAAGACCAAACCCTGGGGTATTCCACTCGATACGGGTCTACTGCTTGAGGTGGCTTCCCCTATTTTGACTAGTTGGGTTCTATCAATGAGCTAGTTGGCTACCCATCTGGTAACATATGGATTGATGCCTAGTTGAGAGAGCTTATCTATTATGCCCAAGTGGGGAATAGTGTCGAAGGCTTTGGCCAGGTCAAGGTAGGTGGTGTGCACTGTCATCCCCTCTGCCCAAGTGGGGAATAGTGTCGAAAGCTTTGGCCAGGTCAAGGTAGGCGATGTGCACTGTCATCCCCTCATCCATGGCTTTGGTGACTGTCTCAAAAAAGTCGACCAAATTTAACAGACATGACCTCCCCTTGACAAAGCCAAACTGTGTGGGATCGAGTGTTTGGAGGCTGCCAATGTCCTTGTTAATGAGATCCATGATAGTCTGTTCTATGCCCTTGCAGAGGCTAGTTAGGCTGATGGGTCTATAATTTCTTGGATCAGTGGATGCTCCATCTTTGTGTAAAGGGATGACAGTGGCTGTCCCCCACTTAGCTGGGACAAAACCGGTACTCAGGCTTTGGTTGAATAGGGTACCTAATGGTGCTGCAAGTTCCTGCCTGAGTTCACGTAGGATGCAGCCTGGGATGTTATCAGGTCCCATGGAGGCTGTATTTTTTGCATTTGAGAGAGCAGTGATGGCCTGATCCCTAGATATAAGAGGAAGGGGCAGGTACTGGGAATGTCCTGATTTACTAATGGGGGGGCAGAGGTGTGAAATTTTCACTGAATCTGTCAGCCAGCAAGTTTGCTATATCTATGGCATTTGTATATGTGGTGTCCTTGACCACCAGTTCTGAACAGATCTGGGTGTTACCTTTGATGTATGTGTGTATGTGTGTTTATGTCTGTTTTTGAGTGTATGTGTGTTTATGTCTGTGTTTGAGTGTATGTGTGTCTACCAGTGAAAGTGAGAGCGAGCGACCTGTTATTTTACACTCACTAAGCAGCATTTTTGCTGTTCAGTGAGTGTAAAATAAAAAAAGAAAAAAAATTAAAATAAGGCGTGTGTGTGTCAGAGTGTATGCATGTATGAGAGCAAGAGAGACAGAGAGAGATATCAATTGAGCAAAACAGAAGTGTGTCTGTTTCTGTCTGCATGTGTGCGCGAATGCATGCATGAAGGCAGAGAGACTGTGTGTGTGTGTGTGTGTGTGTGTGTGTGTGTGTGTGTGTGTGTGTGTGTGTGTGTGTGTGTGTGTGTGTGTGTGAGAAAGCGAGAGTGATGTGTGAGTGAATGCAGGTATGTAAGCAGAGGAGACTGCATGTGAGAGAGATCGAAATAGTGAGACTGAATGTGTGTATGAAAGCAGCTGGAGACTGTGTGTGTGTGTGTGTGTGTGTGTGTGTGTGTGTGTGTGTGTGTGTGTGTGTGTGTGTGTGTGTGTGTGTGTGTGTGTGTGAAAGCAGAAGAGACTGTGTATGTGTGTATGGGAGAGAGAGAGAATGGGCTGTATGTAAAATTGTGTTTCACTTCCTTATTATTTTTTTAAGCACTATATTATTTTTTATATATGTTTGATATAAAATGCTTTCTACAACATCATTAACATATACTACAGCAAGTTTGAAACAGTAGGCGGAAGAACTATTTTGCATTAAAAATATATAAAAAAATAATATAATACTTAAAAAAATAAATAAGAAAGTGAAACACAACAATTTCACAGAAAGACCATTCTTTAAGTGTAAAAATGCCCTCCAGGGGTATAGAGGCCCTCTGCTTGCAGCATCGGGCCTCATAACACCCCCGGGTGGGTGTTAATTGCACATTAACACACAGCCTGTCAGGCATTATTACTTGCTTGGATGCAGTTATTTATTTATTTATTGACATTTGATTACCATCAAAGTCTGATTGGGTAGAAGTCCATTTTCAATGGAGGCCCGAGGAGAAAAGCTCCAAATTATTACAAAACATTTTAAGAACAATAATTTTACAATCTTTAAAAATAAATCAAAAGCATCTGCAGTTTAAATAATTATAACAAATTAGACATAATATAAAAACATTATAGGTTCATAGGTTCATAGGTAGATACTAGGCTATCTGCCCTAGGGCATTTATAAGCCTAGCCAGAATGTATTTGGCTTCCGCCTCCCTACTTGATTAGCCTACTGTGCCTCTGTAAAGTAGGTCACAGAAGGTACCCTTTTAAGATTAGTTTACTGAGCCTCTGTCTAGCAGGGACACAGAAGAGATCCCAGGGGTGAATTTGCGATTTCCAATCCACACGTCCAGATTTCGCTTGAAGAGCGTCAGCGAGGGACTGTGTCTAACATGAATTGGGATTCTATTCCAGAGTGAGGGGAGTCTCTGGGAAATTAATCTGTCCCTCCAGCATGTCCTATTTATTTTTGTGCTGATGTTTAAGTCCCTGGAGCATGTAGCTTTAAGGGACTTGGATTTTTTGAGGTGGAGCATGTCCATTAATTCTGGGTTTGATATGGCTTTGTACGTCAGACATAGATCGCCTCTGAGTAGGCGGTAAGCAACTGAGTAGAGCTGGAGTTTCTTTAGTGGAGCTGCATAGGACATCTGTTTGTAGCCCATGATCCTCTTGGTGAGGTACTTTTGGGGTCTCTCCAGTTGCTGCAGGTGTCGGGTAAGGTACATCCCAAAAGGGGCATTGCATTCAATTATGGGCCTGATGAGTGATGAGTAGAGGGGCACAATGACCTCTCTTGATCTAGATGCGAACCCTTTCGTGATAAGGTGGGCTATATAGAAGGTCTTTCTAACCACTTTGGCAACGTGATTATCAAAGGAGAGATTACTATCTATGTTGGTCCCCAAATCTCTAATTACTTCTTCCATACTTAATGGATTACCACCTATGTGGTAATTTGTGGGCACCTTGTTTTGCCCAAAGGGGATGACTATGCACTTTTTATCATTTAGTTTGAGGCCATGGCTCTGGCACCAAGCATCCATCTCTGTGAGACCCTTTTGGAGGATGCTTGTGACAGCTGGAGATTCAATTATGGCCCCCAGTTTGCAGTCATCTGTGAACTTTGTCAGCCATAATCCCCCCCGTATTAGCCTGAACCTCAGAGAAGTATATACCAAACAAGGGAGGTCCCAGAACTGAGCCCTGTGGGATGCCACTTGTAACTGGTTTGGATTCGGACATGGCACCTGCGATTCTGACCATGTGGGTTCTATCTCTGAGCCAGTTTGCAACCCATCTTGTGATATAGGAGTTGATATTTAAGCTGGTAAGCTTATTTATGATGCCCGAGTGGGGTATTGTGTCGAAGGCTTTTAAGAGGTCCAGGTAGGCTGTGTGGACTACCTTGCCCTCATCTATGGGTTTGGTAACTGCTTCAAAGAAATCAACTAGGTTTAAGAGGCAAGATCTGCCCTTAACAAAGCTGAATTGGGTAGGGTCCAGTATCTGGGGGGTCCCAATGCCTTTGTTTATGAGTTCCATGATAATACGCTCCATAGCTTTACAGACCAGACTAGTCAGGCTTATGGGGCGATAGTTCCCGGGGTCTGTTGTGGCACCACCTTTGTGGAGTGGGACCACTGTAGCTGTATGCCATTCTTTGGGTACATATCCTGTAGTAAGGCTAAGTTTGAACAGTGACTTAATGTGAGGGTTCAGTTCTTCTTGGAGCTCGAGTAAGACACAGCCTGGGACACCGTCCGGTCCCATAGATGCTGTGTTTTTTGCTTTGGAGAGGGCAGCTTTCACCTGTGCATCTGTGATATCAGGGAGGTTACATTCAGTTGGGATAGGCATTTGCTCCTTTGGGGGAAAGGGGGGGGAGTTTGCGCTGAATCTGTCTGCCAGGATGTTGGCTATATCTGTAGGTTCAGTATATTTTGTACCGTTATGCAACTATTCAGAGCATATCTGGGAGTTTCCACCCATATTCCTGACATAACTAAAGAAGGCCTTGTGATTATCTTTAGTGTCTAGGGCAATTTTCCTTTCGAAATTGGCCTTTGATGATTTTATGAGGGATCAAAGTTTCTTGCTAATACTGATCAGAGATGCCTTTACTTTTTGGGACTTTGCTCTGTCATGTAGTAACTTCCTCCTTCTGTTGTATAGCTTATTTATGGCCGGGGTCCACCAGACCGGTCTCCTGTTTTTGGAGGAGTGAGTCTTGGTTTTATTTGGGATAGCATGATCCATGCATTCCTGCAGGTGCTCATAGAATGCATTTGTAAAGGATTCTGTGGATTGGGCTGTATTATCCTCTGGCCTGGGGGCTTTGAAGGATTCCACCTCAGTCTTGAGAAGTGCAAAGTTGGCTTTTGAGAAATTCTTTACAGTGATTTCCTTGGCTGGGGGTGGGGACGGGATATGGATGTCCAGGGAAATGTATTTATAGTCTGATCTTACCAATGAGGGGTTTACCTCTGGTGTGGAACATAGAGTCCCCATGTTGGTGATGACCAGGTCCGATATGTTGTTCCCTCTTGTGGGAGTGGTGACCAGTTGTTCCATCGCATTCGAGTTTATAAATTCAAGGAACCGTTGGGCGAGGGTGTTTGGGCTTGAGTAGTTTTCCCAGTCAATGTTTGGGTAATTGAAGTCACCCAATAACATAGTGTTTGGAGAGACCTTCATATTCTCCAGTGTTCTCAGGAATGCCAAGTGGGGTTCCTGTAATAGGGAGGGTGTTCTGTAGCAGGCTACAAACTGAAAGGCAGTTTTGCCCGCTGTTAGTTGCACATGGATGGTTTCCGATACTTCATGCAGTGCCACTAACCTGGAGATGTATCTTTGATGAATATAGATACTCCCCCTCCTTTTTTGCTTCAGTCCGAGTTTTGGGACCGAAACACATGGTATGAGTTATAACCTGGTAGTGCTGGGGTGCTCTCAGTAGCCTTGAACCAGGTTTCTGTTACTGCACAGACATCGATTTTCTCCATACTGAGGAGAGTCTCGAGTGCGTGCATCTTGAGGTTTAGACTTCTGGCGTTGAGTAGCATTACCTTTAGTTTTTTTATCCTTGGGTTGTCTATGGAGGTGGGTTTGTCCTTTGAGCCTTGCCTAAAAAGGCATTATGGGGGTGGCAAGAGCCTTGGCCAGTATACGAAAGCCTAAGGGTGACAGGTGCAAGCCATCCCTAGTGAAGCAATGTGGCTTGTCGAGCATGTTATCCCAGGCTGACAGACACTGGATCCCCTTTGAATGACACCAATACTTTAGCCAATTGTTGAAACTGATCATTTTGTCTTTATACTGTGGCATCATTCTTGGTGTGGGCAAGATGCTACTCAAGGTCAGGGTCATACCAGCCTGGTCTACATGGTCAGAGAGCTCCTCTATGTCTCTTTTCATGTAGTCCAGGGAGGTACGTCTCAGGTCATTCACACCAGCATGGACAATGACAGAGTCATACTTGTACTTGCTTTGGAGTGACGTGAGTGCTTGCATTATGTGGCGGATCCTGGCACCTGACAGGCAGCTTACAGTGACCTTCTCCTTGTTCAGTCTGGTGAGTGGGACGTCAGTGTGCTGGACAATAGAGTCCCCTATAACAAGTGTATTTGGTGTGTTGTTTGGCCTTAAGGGCTGTGACTGTGAGGCACACTGATTTTGTGAGATATGTGATTCATGGGTATTGTTGAGGGGTGGCTGTTGCTTGGATGTCTGCTTAGGAGGTCTTTGCTGTTTAGGCAGATTTTTATTTAGAGCCTCCGAGTAAGTTTTTGTGTGTTTATGTGTTGGGTATGCAGATGCAATAGGTCTGTGTGAGACTGGATTTGTGGTGTGGGTGGTTACCTTTTCCTCCTGACTGACTGTGCCAGTCTTGGGTTGAGAGAGCTCTGCCTCCAGTTTGGCTGTGTAACTGCATCTCTCACATGTATTAGAGTTTGTTGGAAGGAGGAGAGAGTTGTCTGTGTACATAAGGCAATTGTAACATTGCCTCAAAATTCCCAGATTCACCAGCTGGACTGGAGAGTAACCTTGAAACAGACCCTTGGACATACCTGATTAGTATAGGGAACTGTTTTTTTACTGATCAGATTAGGGAAGGGAACTGATTTTTCACTTGATCAGGAAGGACCAATCAGGAGCCTAATACTTATGAAAAGTCAAGGAGGGTGTAGTGCTTTAGTTAGTTAGTGTTTCCTTATAAGAGCTGAGCAAGTGCAGGGCTTTAGAAAGAGAATAGAGTGATTGCTTTGTGAATTTGAACAGTTCTAAGGGAAAAAGTGAAGAGCAGACTTTGTGGAGCCTGGAATAGTTTAAACCTGTTTAGGCGGCGCTGCCCGATGCTGCTCAGTGGGCAAAACCACGCAAAAAGAGAGTTGTAGGGTTTTAAGAGAGAGAGATCAAGGAGTTTAGAATTGACCCAAAATGGCCATTAAAACTACAGCTTCTAGGCAGTAACCACTCTTCCAGGGACAGGTGTTAACCACTCCCACTGGTGAACACAGAGACTTCCCTTTAGCCCAAGTAAGCACTGGCCTTCTAGAAACTTCCAAACAGTTCAGAACAGCAAATCTGTAACTGAACTTTCTTAACTTTCAGAAAGTTGAGTCACTTGAAGTTATATGACTGTCTTTTAATATTTAGAGGGATTTTAGACCATTTGCAGAGAAATTAAAGGTACATTAGTCTAATACAAACAGGAATTGCAATATGAAGTGATGGAAAACAGGCTTATGGTATATTTTGAGATAAAGTCAAAGTAGAGCATATGCTAGAAGTAAGGAAGTGAACAAGGGAGAGTAAGGACTTATTAGGAATGAAAAGGTACTTTTTCACATTTAGGGGTATAATTTATCCTGAACAAGAACAAAGACAGATTTTAGCTAAGAAGTCTTTCAGAGTGGTTTTGAAAGATTGGAGGGAGGGTATAAACCTGACAGATACAAGTAAGGAGTTCCAGGCCTTAGCAACCTTGTATGAGTACAGACAATGCCCAGCAGATTTGCTACGTTTGTAGACAGACAAGAGTTTTTGGCCACTGCATTGCAATAACTGACTGGGAATATAGTTGTGTAGAATGATTTTTAGTGTTGGCAGGCGGATGGAGGCTGAATAAATTTATAGGTGGTAAAAAGCTGTATATATTTTAGTTGATGAGGCAATTTTAACTAATTTAAGCTTTATAGTACTATTCAGTGGTGGGTTTTGAAAGAGGTATTTGCTGCAAATTTAGCAACTTTGTTATAGCATCATTCAAGTTTTAATTTTTGTGAACCCTGGAGGTTAGTGAGAATGAGAGCACCATAAAGAAGTGTGGGGAGGAGATAAGCAGTGGCAAGTGTAGTTTTAGTTGTTTAAGTGAGAACGTTTTTGGCTCTGTAAAGCATCCCTAGTTTTTTTGAGTTCTTCTTAAGCAATTTTGTATATGCAGATCGAATGTAAGATTATCATCTTCTGTCACCCATAATTTGCTATGAAAAATAACCGTAATAGTTATATTATCAAGAGAATGATTTTTGTTTTTTCATGTGAGAGGGATTTGGGGAAAAGAAGTAGTAGTTTGGTCTTTTTTTTGGGTTGAGCATGAGTTGTGAGTTATGAAGCCATGTTCCAGTGGCTGTTAAAGCTTCCTGAGTAATTTTCTGGAGGTGCACCATGTTGTCAGATATGCAAATGAGAGTGGAATCATCTACGTATTATATTAGGGTGGCCTGTATTCTGGATGTGTAGAGGGTGTTGCTGAAAACGTTAAAGAGGAGGGGATGAAGGATAGAGCCTTGTGGTACACCAGTGGTGACTGGGAGGTAAGGAGAGAGCGTAGCGTGCCATTCTACTGACAGATACCTATTGGACAGGTAGCTTTTGAACAACAGAAGGATGGGCTGACAGAGATCTAGTAAGGACATTTGAAGTAGAAGTTTGCTGTGACAAACTGTGTCAAATGCTTTAGACAAGTCTAGAAACAAGGAAGAGACTAGTTTGCCGTTATCTCTAGCTTTATTGACACTATCTATATAGGTTAGAAGGGCAGTGCTAGTACTATGAGAAGGATGAAAGTCATGTTGTGTAGTGGACAGGAGTTCTTTTGGCAGGGGATAGTCATCTAGCAATTGTTTTTGAAAACATTGTTCAAGTATTTTGGTGAGGGGAGATAAGATTGCAATAGGTCTAAAGTTATTGTCTGTTGAATTTCCTCCTTTGTGTAATGGGATAATGTGTGACTTTCGCCAGACAGAGGGAATGTGGGATTCCTGGACTGACCTATTTATAATGATTGAGACAGGATAAGCAATGCTATTGGCTGCTATTTTAGGCATTCACTTGGAAGGTCATCAGCTGAAGAAGAGTACAGTTTAAATTTAAGAATAGTTCTATATAGGATGTTGGCACAGGTCTAAAGGTGAAAGAGGATGTGGTGATATGTGGTTGTTGGGCAGGGTTGGGATTAGATGTTGAGGAATCCTTGGTTAGAGATGCTATACTATCTAAAAAAGTAAGAGCTGAACTGTATTGCAGTTTTGAGTGTTGATTTATCGGGAGAGGGGATTGGGTTGAATTTTTGGCCAGGTTGTAAGATTTCTTAAATGGATGTCCTAAATTTTTAGGGTTGTGTTTAGTATTATTTTGAAAGTTATTATAATATATTTTTGTCTTCATTTACTTGCTTTTTAGTATGATTGCAAAGCATTCTAAAGTTTTCAAGATACTGAGATGTTTTGTATTTCTGCCATTCTTTCATGCAGTTGTGCATGAAAGGTTCATAGTATCTATGGTGGAAGACATAGCACCCAAGTTTGCTAATGAAAAAGTGTTTTCCACCCTAAATGACAGTTCTGGCAAATACCATTAGACAGAGTCAGTAGGTGACAACATTTATCACCCCTATGAGAAGGTTCTGTTTTAAAAGTTTGCTATTTGGTATAACCTCATCTCCTGAAATCTTTCAGCATAAAATTACTGATTTACTCTAGGGTGTGGATGTTATCATTGTTATGGATGGCACCCTAGTATTTATTTTTTCAAAGTAAACATAATTCAATGTTAGAGGCAGTGCTACATACAATCAGCAATTCACATCTGCTTTAATAAAATAGCTTACATATTTTGGACACTACATTAGTGCTAATGGTATTAATTCAGATGCAAGCAAGATCCGAGCAGCATCTGAGTTGCAAAATACATTGTTAAGACAAACCATAGTTGTGATTAGTTGACCAAGTGTGTACCATAACTTTCCAACCTTGCTTCATTTTTTGACACATTTATTAAAGGTCGAATGTGCCTTGGACCTGGGTATATGATCAAGCCCAAGCACTTAACAAAATAAAATAAATGCCTACAACAGCTCCAATACTAGCGTACTATAATGTCAATAATTAGACAATAGTGAGTGATGATGCTAGCAGCTGTAGCTTAGGTGCTGCATTACTCCAAATGGATAGACAAATGTCAAGTCCTACCTTCTATTACTCCATATGCTAACAGATGCTGAATGGAAGAAATACTGGCAAACCAAAAAAGTGTCTCTTACACGTGTGTGAGCATGGGAAAAGCTCTCCAGATACCAATTAGAGTTTGAGAGTTTCTGTTTAGAGACTGACTACTAAACACTAGTTCCACTAATGTGTTCCACTAATGAACTAGTATGACTTAAACAAAGTGCCACTAAGGTGCCAGAGATCACTAAGAAGATTAATATGACTGCAAGAGTGATACATGTGCCTGTAAAATGACTAGTTGTCACAGATGTATTATCCAGAAATCTGATGACAAACACTAGACAAGCTTAAATAAACTACAAAAAAATTATCCAGATTTGCAAGCTGTTATCCATCATGTGGATAATGGATGGAAAATTTGTTAGGCACAAATCAAACAGCTTAGGCATAAGTATTACACAGAGTGCAATTATCAGACCATGAAGGATTATTGTTGTATATTTGATCACCACAAGGACAATTTTGATCTTTCTTAGCATTTGGTCAGACCCTGATGAACCTCGTGTATTTGACCTAGCATGTATGCTCATTGAGTTAGGGTACTACACGTTTGTTTTGATACAGCAATAAGCCATCATGCTCTGACAATTGTACTCTGTATAATGCTTATGCATAAGCTGTTAGGTTTGTGCCCAACAATGCTGACATCCATTTTGCACAATTTAATTTATCTTATAATACAAAATATATATCTGTTAAGCACATACATTGGGAAAACTTGCTTATGCTGGGAAAGTTTATGGGCCAGATTCCAAAAGAGTTGTTCTCAATACAAGCCTTCCCTGATTCTGAAAGAATTGCTATCAGTGTAAGTGACTTACTTCAGTGTAAGGCCTATTTATAAACGGGTTTACATTAAGGGACAGATTCCAAAAAACCTACTTGTAAAACAGGAATAACATAAAATAAAAAAGAAGTGGATTAGTCTGAAAATCCTATTTTTAATAGTGTGAAAAATGGCAAATATAATGGTGGGAAAAGTGGGATATGAGAGGTATGAAAACAAAAAGGAAAAAGGACGGAAAAAGAGATTATGGAAAGAAATGAATATGTAAATAAGGTAAAGTTATGGAAATTAAAATTTGATGACTATAATGAAAAAAACAAATGAGTGATATCAAAAATATGCATGAGTTTTTGTAAATATCCATGGAGTGATTTATCAAATGATGATAGAAATTTGATAAAGCAAAGAAAGAAAATATTTGAAGAGCTCTATGAAACTGCAGACTTTATGTGGACAATTTTGTTAAACAAGTTGCCTGTTAAGGGAATATAAACAATAAAGTAATAGAATAAATAATGTATTATGTTTACAAGGTAGAGGAAACTGCAAAACATTGGGCCGGATTCATGATGGCTTGCACGGAGTCTACAAGTAGAGTAAGACTCCATGCAGCCATCATGTCCAACGAGCGATCCACGAACAGCCTGTAGGGGCATGTAAGAGAGCTCCTAACACTACTCCTACACGGAGAGGGCTGTGATATGCAAATTACCTCACTTGCAGCTGAAAGGCATGCAAATGAGGTAAATTTGAGATCCAGGAAACAGAAACCTGTCCGAGTAGGAGACGTGTTAGCTGCAGAAATGTACTCAGTTGACAACTGAGTACCATTCTGCAAATAGCACAGTGGAGCCTTGTCAGCTCCAAATAAAGGTTGCATATGGTTGAGGAAGCATGCCAATGGCCAAATATACGGCCAATGGAAAGTTTCCCTGATGTAAAATTAAAATAAAAAGAATTTTTTTTCGGCGATTTCCGATGTTTAAACATAGCGCAGTGCCGCGCAAATGGGGTGAGCTATAAAAATCATAAAATAAGGCAACAAAAGCCACAAACATGGAATTTATGAAAATTGTCAAATTTCAATGTAAGGGAATAGCAGGCTGAAGACAACATGGCCACCGAGTAGGGGTTGCTAAGGGGAGAAGCCCAGTCTAAGACATGTAAACAAGCATTAGTAGGCAATCCTATGTAAATGAGTGTTAGGATAGTGAATCGCACTTTTACATAGCAAATGAGCACAGTCAGTGGAGTGTAGGAGTAGGATATGGGGAGGAACAGAGTAGGAGATAGGCAACATCACAAGGGGGGTATGTATGAAAGTAGTGCAGCTCATTGGAAGACAGTGGCATCTGTTAGGTGTCAGTTAGACATCATGGAAAGGGGTGTGTCAACAGGTAGGCCAGGGAAAGCCAAGAAATGGAAGGTGTATACTGTGGATAACACCAAAGTTTCTTGCTGAGCGGGTATGCATGCTTGTGCGCGCCTGTAAGCTCGAGTAAGACAGAGTGCATGCGTGGAAGCGTGAGTGCACGCGTTTAAGCTGGAGTAAGCATGTATAAGGCTGTTGGAAGACGTGTAAACTTGTTTGCACTGGTGTGCGCACGTTTTAGCCTAAATAAGCAAGTTTTAGTCCGTCTAAGCATGTATGCACGTGTGTGAGCTGCTGTGGGCATGTTTGCGCATGTATGCGCGTCACTCCCCCTGAGGAAACAGAAAGGAAAAAGGAAGCACAACAAATAGCAGGAAGCTACCAGGTGATACAAGTAGAGCTAGCAGGTGAAAAGAATCTGAATCAGGCAATAACACAGGCAGAGCACTAGCCTAGCCCAGCCCAGCACTTAAAACTCTGCAAACAACAGTGCAGTTTGTTTCTTACAAGAGACACTGAAACACTGGAGTATGTAACTAGAAGTGAAAACTGAAAAAGGTTCACTCAGACAAAAAATGCTAGTGGCTGCCATTGCTGTTATAAGATGACATATGCAACACGCTGAGGGTGGTGACAATGCAAATGCTGCTGGACAACCCACAGTGAGGAGACGGAGAAGAGTGTACAGGCCCAGGTTCACCTACCAGGGGTTACATGAGCTGGAGATAGTGGAGCGCTATAAAGTGGACAGAGACCTCCTGCAGCAAATTTTGGAGCTTTGCAGGCCACGCCTCACACACAGAACCAACAGAGGGGAACCCATCCCAGTGGAAACCAAGGTATGTGTTGGCCTAAGAATACTAGCAACAGGTACCTTTCAGAGACTAACTGGTGATATGTATATTTCCCCAATTGCCGTGAGGTACTGGCCAGCAATATGCTTCTCTTCCAGCAAATAGCAGAATACCCTGAGGTAGTGGGTGCAATAGACTGCACGCATATATGCATCAAAGCACCAGCCGGAGAGCGGGGTAGGGCCTACATCAACCGCAAGGGCTTCCCCTCCATCAACTGCCAGGTTGTGTGTGATGCCCAGGGCATAATAATGAATGTGTGTGCTGGCTGCCCTGGAAGCTACCATGATTCCCATATCTGGCATCTGACGCAGCTGTACCAGACATTTGCCAATGGGGACATCCCACATGGTCACTTAGTGGTGGATGCTGGCTATGCACTGGAGCTGTGGCTGATGACACCCATCAGAAATGCACACACACCTAAACAAGAACGCCATAATGAGGCACACGCACAAACACGAAATGTAATTGAGCGTGTGTTTGGGTTGCTCAAGTCATGGTTATGGTGCCTGGACACATCTGGTGGAGCCTTGCAATACTCACCAACTACATGTACCCAAATTGTCATGGTATGTGCTATGCTACATAATATGATCCTATGAAAACAGCTGCAACAGTACCAGCATAGGCCTGGGCCAAACAGCCCCCCACCAGTGCCAAGGCCATCACAGGCAGAGTGTGACTCGGAGGAGGAACAACCTGAGCCTGCCCCAGTAGGCAGACGGAGGCGTGCCCAGTATGCCTTGGCCTTGGCAAAGAGGCAACGCATAGCACATACACTGGCTCAGTAGGAACCCTGTAAATGATACCTCTCTCTGACTCGCACATATAGTAAAAGGGATGCCTAACTTGACACTACCTGTTTCCAAACATGTATAGGGAGTACAGCATGTGCATCAACATAGGCAGCCCTGCAGCACCACCTGAGGCATGATTGCCATGTGTTAAGCAATGTAAGATAGTGCTAAACAGCATTTACCACCATGTTGTATAAGCAAACTTGATGACCTTCAGTAGCATCCTACCCTCACCAAACATGAGGCCACAATATGAAGACAAGATGATCAATTACAACAATTGGCTTAAGTATTGGTGTCAATCAAAGGGGATTCAATGCCTGTCAGTCTGGGATGAGATGCTTGACAAGACATGATGCTTTGCTAGGGATGGATTTCACCTATCACCTGTGGCCTATTGGATATTGCCAAAGGCTCTTGTCACCCCCCATAGTGCCTTTTCTAGGTAAGGTTCAAAACTCAAACCCACCTCCATAGTTATCACAAGGGATAAGAAAGTATGAGTAATGCTACTCAATGCCAGAAGTCTAAACTGCAAGATGCACACACTCCAAACACTCCTCAGCATGGAGAATGTTGATATTTGTGCAGTAACAGAAACCTGGTTCAAGGCTCCCAAGAGCACCCTAGCATTCACAGGTACACCTCATACCATGCTTTACAGCTGCAAAACATGGAACAAACTACAAAAGCAGGATGAGTATCAATATTTGTCAAAGATACCCACACCCCCAGGTTGGTGGCACAGCATGAAGCATCAGAGACTACCCATGTGTAACCAACAGTGGGTAAAACCACCTTCCAGTTCATAGCCTGCTACAGACCACCCTCCTAAACCCAGGAACAACACTTGGCTGACTGGAGAACACATGAAAATATGAAGATCTCCCCAGACACCATTATATTGGGCGGCTTCAACTACCCAAACATACACTGGGAGCATTACCCTAGCTCCAACACCCTAGGCCAAAAGTTCCCAGAATTTATAAACCAAAATGCTATGGAACAACTTGCTACCACTCCCACAAGAGGGGAAAACATACTGGACCTGGTCATCACCAACATGGGGACTCTATGCCCAAGACCAGAATTGTATCCCTCACTGGTACGATCACACCAGATAGTAATCTCACTGGATATTCACATCCCCACCCCAGCCCATGGCCAGAAAACCACAGTGAAAAATGTTCACTAAAGCATATGTCACACACCTCAAAACTGAGGTGGAATCCTTCACAGCCCCCGTGTCTGTGGAAAATACGGCCCAGACCTCATAACCCTTTATAAACGCATTCTATGAACACCATCAGGAATGCATGGATCATGCAATCCTAAATAAAACCAAGACCCAATCCTCCAAAGGCAGGCATCCTGTTTGGTGGACCCCAGCCAATAAATAAACCATACAATACAAGGAGGAAGCCACTATATGATAGATCCAAATCACAAAAAGTGAAGCCATCTCTGACCAGTATTATTGAAAAACAATGTCCACACATAAAATTGTCTAAGGCCATCTGTGAGATAAAAATCGTACAGGACACCAAGGATAATCACAAGGCATTCTTTATTTATTGTAGGAACCTGTGTGGGAATCCCCAGATATGTTCAAAATTAGTCCAAAATGACAAACAATACAACAAACCCACAGACATTGCCAACATCCAAGCTGACAGGTTCAGTGCAAACTTCCCCTCCCCACCAAAAGGGCAAATATCTATCCCAGCAGAGTGCTGGCCCCCTGACATTGCAGATGCTCAGGTAACAGCCAGCCTCTCCAAAGCAAAACACACAGCATCAATGGGACCAGACGGTGTCCTGGGTTGTGTCCAACATGAACCCCAAGAAGAATTGAACACACACATAAAACCACTGTTCATTGTCAGCCTTAACACACGATATTTACCCAAAGAGCAGTGTACAGCAACAGTGGACCCTCTCTACAAAGGTGGTGCCTCAACAGATACTGCAAACAATTGCCCCAGAAGCCTGACTAGGTTGGTCTGCAAAGCTATGGAAAGGATCATCATGGACCTCAGAAATAAACATATTGGGGACACACATACACTGGATCCTACCCATTTTGGCTTTGTTAAGGGCAGATCCTCCCTCTTAAACCTGGTTGAGTCATTTGAAACAGTCACCAAGGCCATTGACAAGGGGATGGTGGTCCACACAGCCTACCTGGACCTTGCAAAAGCCTTCCATACAGTACCCCACTTGGTCATCATAGATAAGATCACCAGCTTCAATAGAAACCACTATGTCACTAGATGGTTGCAAACTGGCTCAAGGACAGAACCCACATGGTCTGAAATGCTGGAGCCATGTCAGACCACAAACCAGCTACAAGTGGCATCCCACAAGGCTCAGTCCTGGGACCTCCCTTGTTTGGTATATATTTCTCAGAGGTACAGGCCAACACAGAAGGACTGTTTGTGAACAAGTTTGTAAATGACTGCAAACTGGGCGCCATAATTGATCCTCCAGCTGACACAAGCATCCTACAAAAGGGCCTCATAGAAACAGACAACTGGTGCCAGAGCCATGTCCTCAAGCTAAACACAAAACAGTGTACAGTCCTCCCCTTTGTCAAAAACTAAGTGCCCACAAATTACTACATATGTGGTAACCCATTAAGTATGGAAGAAGTGATAAGGGACCTGGGGACCCAAGTCGATAGCAATCTCACATTCGACAACCATGTGGCCAAAGTGTTCAGAGAAACATTTCATATAGCCCACCTAATCATGAAGGTAATCACATGTACATCAGTGGAGGTCATTGTGCCTCTTAACTCATCCCTCATCAGGCCCATAATTGAGTACAATGCCCCTTGTGTGATGTACCTTTTCAGACACCTGCAGCAGCTGGAAAGACCACAAAAGTACCTCACCAGGAGGATCAAAGTGCTCAAACACATGCCAGTCACTGCCCAGTTAAAGAAACTGCAGCTCCACTCAGTGGCATACTGCCTGCCCAGAGGCGCTCTGTGCCAGATGTGTAAAGCCATGTCCAACCTGGAATCAATGGACATGCCGCACCTTGGAAAATCAGAATCTGATCAAGCTATGCGCTCAAGAGACCTGAACCCCAGGATTGAAATAATTAGGACATGCTGGAGTGACAGATCCATAACCCAGAGGCTCCCCCCACTCTTGAGTAAACTCCCACTCCAGGTTAGCCAGAGTCCCTCACTGACTCTCTTCAAGAGGAATCCTGATGAGTGGATGGGAGATTGTAGGTTTACCCTGGGTATCACTTCTATGTCACTGTTAGCCAGAGGCACAGTATACTAACCATGAAAAATGTAATGACAAACTCCACTTACAATGTGTGTTGAAAGCCAAACACACTCTGGCTAGGATTATAAATGCCCTAGGGCAGATAGCCTAGTATGAACCTATGAACAGAATCACACACACCAAGTAGTACAATTGTGGTCACTGTGGAGTAATGTTTGCCAATGTCCACCCAAGTTGGTGAATACACAGCAATGTCGGACAAGCCTGGTTTAAGTAGACCATAGATGAACAAAATGCAACATGCTCATAGTTGCCCAACTGGCCCTTAACTAGTCTGGTCTGCTCAGTATGAGCATTTACAGCAGTGATGGGACTCAAACCCATGATACTGTGCACCATAGTGAAAGTACTGAACCACTACACCATGACAGTATTGCTGTGTTAAGCCAGTATAAGAGAATGTTGCCAAGTCTTTGCAAACTATCCCATGGAAACCCTGCAAGCACAGCATAATCCCTGTTGAGTTATGACACAAAGAAGTCTGGCAGTAAGAACACAACATGACTTCCAACACACACAGTATTAATGTCAATATTGGTCATGTTCACACACAACCGCAAATGTAGTGGACTTCAGATCACAACATATGGAAAGGTCACACTGGGCATGCTCACACACTTGGATAAATGAGACACATGTCAGGCAACAAACCATGGAAAGCTGAACTGGGCATGCTCACACACTTAGGCCATGTCTGAGTATAGCAGTCAGTCACACATATCTGGCAGTTGTATATGTTAAGCCAGGAACCTCCCACAATCCAGCAATCCACCCTGTGCACACAGTTAAATGACAACAGACACATATATTAATATACCGGAACCCTGTCATGAACAAACATGTTATGCAGATACACAAGTTGTTCATAGAAACTGTGAAAGCTACGGCAATAAAGACCTGCAAACAGTAGCAGCAACAAATATTGTGCATCCCAAACATAAACATAGGTGCAGAGGTGAATACTAGGTTGTCTGCCCTGGGGAATTCATAAGCCTAGGCAGAGTTTATTTGGCGTCTGCCTCCCCAGTAGAGTAGCCTACTGTGCCTCTGTAAGGTAGGTCACAGAAGGCACCCTTTAAGGCTACTTTGCTGTGCCTCTGTCAAGCAGGGACACAGTGGAGATCCCAGGGGTGAATTTGCAATTTCTCATCCATGCGGCTGTATTTTGCTGGAAGAGGGTTGGTGAGGGGCTATGTCTAACTTTAATTGGGATTCAATTCCAGAGTGAGAGGAGCCTGATCCCTGGGCTTTGTATTTGGTTTCTGTGTTCCTCCATTTTCTTGTGTGGCCAGAGGTAGTTTCTTTACTCACCAGTGGGAGTGGGGAGTACTGAGCTGCTTGTTTGTCCTCAGAGGAGTGGTTAGAAGCAGCAACTAGTAATTTGTCGGCCATTTTGGGTCATTTCCTCTTTTTTCCAGCCCCCTGCTATAAAGCACGCTTTGGCAGGCTTTTCTGGCTTTAGAGAACTAGGCATAGCTCCTCGTGGTCCCCTGCAGAGTTCCTAAGCCAGCAGAGAGCAGAAAAGCAACTTTCTTGATCATAAGTATTTTTTAAACTTTTTAGTTTGCATTTTTTGATCTTTTGAGCTTTTCGACTACTGTTTGTGCCTATATTACTGTTTTATTGCCTTATTTTCCTGTTTTTGTGAGCTTATATTGTTGATTGCACTTGTGGGCTAAAGTATTGCTTAAAAGTAACAAACAGGCTAATACACTCAAGTGTACCAGCCTTTGATAGCAATTTAGTCGAAAACAAAGCATTTACTGCATTTTTTTCTGTCTGTTTGCAAAAAAAAAAAAAAACCAAAAAATATTTCTCCTTTCCTAAACTTTCCTAGCTAGTTGTTCCAGTGATCAGATTTTGCTGATCCCTGGGCTTTGTATTTGGTTTCTGTGTTCCTCCATTTTCTTGTGTGGCCAGAGGTAGTTTCTTTACTCACCAGTGGGAGTGGGGAGTACTGAGCTGCTTGTTTGTCCTCAGAGGAGTGGTTAGAAGCAGCAACTAGTAATTTGTCGGCCATTTTGGGTCATTTCCTGTTTTTTCCAGCCCCCTGCTATAAAGCACACTTTGGCAGGCTTTTCTGGCTTTAGAGAACTAGGCATAGCTCCTCGTGGTCCCCTGCAGAGTTCCTAAGCCAGCAGAGAGCAGAAAAAGCAACTTTCTTGATCATAAGTATTTTTAAACTTTTTAGTTTGCATTTTTTGATCTTTTGAGCTTTTCGACTACTGTTTGTGCCTATATTACTGTTTTATTGCCTTATTTTCCTGTTTTTGTGAGCTTATATTGTTGATTGCACTTGTGGGCTAAAGTATTGCTTAAAAGTAACAAACAGGCTAATACACTCAAGTGTACCAGCCTTTGATAGCAATTTAGTCGAAAACAAAGCATTTACTGCATTTTTTCTGTCTGTTTGCAAAAAAAAAAAAAAAAAAAAATATTTCTCCTTTCCTAAACTTTCCTAGCTAGTTGTTCCAGTGATCAGATTTTGCTGATCCTTGGGCTTTGTATTTGGTTTCTGTGTTCCTCCATTTTCTTGTGTGGCCAGAGGTAGTTTCTTTACTCACCAGTGGGAGTGGGGAGTACTGAGCTGCTTGTTTGTCCTCAGAGGAGTGGTTAGAAGCAGCAACTAGTAATTTGTCGGCCATTTTGGGTCATTTCCTGTTATTTCCAGCCCCCTGCTATAAAGCACACTTTGGCAGGCTTTTCTGGCTTTAGAGAACTAGGCATAGCTCCTCGTGGTCCCCTGCAGAGTTCCTAAGCCAGCAGAGAGCAGAAAAAGCAACTTTCTTGATCATAAGTATTTTTTAAACTTTTAGTTTGCATTTTTTGATCTTTTGAGCTTTTCGACTACTGTTTGTGCCTATATTACTGTTTTATTGCCTTATTTTCCTGTTTTTGTGAGCTTATATTGTTGATTGCACTTGTGGGCTAAAGTATTGCTTAAAAGTAACAAACAGGCTAATACACTCAAGTGTACCAGCCTTTGATAGCAATTTAGTCGAAAACAAAGCATTTACTGCATTTTTTCTGTCTGTTTGCAAAAAAAAAAAAAAAAAAATATTTCTCCTTTCCTAAACTTTCCTAGCTAGTTGTTCCAGTGATCAGATTTTGCTGATCCCTGGGCTTTGTATTTGGTTTCTGTGTTCCTCCATTTTCTTGTGTGGCCAGAGGTAGTTTCTTTACTCACCAGTGGGAGTGGGGAGTACTGAGCTGCTTGTTTGTCCTCAGAGGAGTGGTTAGAAGCAGCAACTAGTAATTTGTCGGCCATTTTGGGTCATTTCCTGTTTTTTCTAGCCCCCTGCTATAAAGCACGCTTTGGCAGGCTTTTCTGGCTTTAGAGAACTAGGCATAGCTCCTCTTGGTCTCCTGCAGAGTTCCTAAGCCAGCAGAGAGCAGAAAAAGCAACTTTCTTGATCATAAGTATTTTTTAAACTTTTTAGTTTGCATTTTTTGATCTTTTCGACTACTGTTTGTGCCTATATTACTGTTTTATTGCCTTATTTTCCTGTTTGTGTGAGCTTATATTGTTGATTGCACTTGTGGGCTAAAGTATTGCTTAAAAGTAACAAACAGGCTAATACACTCAAGTGTACCAGCCTTTGATAGCAATTTAGTCGAAAATAAAGCATTTACTGCATTTTTTTCTGTCTGTTTGCAAAAAAAAAAAAAAACCAAATATATTTCTCCTTTCCTAAACTTTCCTAGCTAGTTGTTCCAGTGATCAGATTTTGCTGATCCCTGGGCTTTGTATTTGGTTTCTGTGTTCCTCCATTTTCTTGTGTGGCCAGAGGTAGTTTCTTTACTCACCAGTGGGAGTGGGGAGTACTGAGCTGCTTGTTTGTCCTCAGAGGAGTGGTTAGAAGCAGCAACTAGTAATTTGTCGGCCATTTTGGGTCATTTCCTGTTTTTTTCCAGCCCCCTGCTATAAAGCACACTTTGGCAGGCTTTTCTGGCTTTAGAGAACTAGGCATAGCTCCTCGTGGTCCCCTGCAGAGTTCCTAAGCCAGCAGAGAGCAGAAAAAGCAACTTTCTTGATCATAAGTATTTTTTAAACTTTTTAGTTTGCATTTTTTGATCTTTTGAGCTTTTCGACTACTGTTTGTGCCTATATTACTGTTTTATTGCCTTATTTTCCTGTTTTTGTGAGCTTATATTGTTGATTGCACTTGTGGGCTAAAGTATTGCTTAAAAGTAACAAACAGGCTAATACACTCAAGTGTACCAGCCTTTGATAGCAATTTAGTCGAAAACAAAGCATTTACTGCATTTTTTTCTGTCTGTTTGCAAAAAAAAAAAAAAAAAACCAAAAAAATATTTCTCCTTTCCTAAACTTTCCTAGCTAGTTGTTCCAGTGATCAGATTTTGCTGATCCCTGGGCTTTGTATTTGGTTTCTGTGTTCCTCCATTTTCTTGTGTGGCCAGAGGTAGTTTCTTTACTCACCAGTGGGAGTGGGGAGTACTGAGCTGCTTGTTTGTCCTCAGAGGAGTGGTTAGAAGCAGCAACTAGTAATTTGTCGGCCATTTTGGGTCATTTCCTGTTTTTTCCAGCCCCCTGCTATAAAGCACGCTTTGGCAGGCTTTTCTGGCTTTAGAGAACTAGGCATAGCTCCTCGTGGTCCCCTGCAGAGTTCCTAAGCCAGCAGAGAGCAGAAAAAGCAACTTTCTTGATCATAAGTATTTTTTAAACTTTTTAGTTTGCATTTTTTGATCTTTTGAGCTTTTCGACTACTGTTTGTGCCTATATTACTGTTTTATTGCCTTATTTTCCTGTTTTTGTGAGCTTATTTTT